>NW_027109480.1:226057-246250 GCF_000696795.3 Halyomorpha halys
TCACAGCAACATCCCTAAATATATGGACTTTTTTAGTATATGGTCTATAACTTTTAAACGGAGCCCTCCACCGAAAACTGTATTCTATAATTAATTGAAGAATATTGAATTTTGTGTAGAATGTGTGCCTAGCATTAAGGTCTAGGAATACAATCTCTGCTATCGATTTTTACCAACTTTGCCAAGAAATTAAATATAATTACTGAAAAAAGTCTGTACAATGAAAAAGGCTATTTTAAATTTCCGAAATTCTGTTTCAAATTTTAATATATTAATATTATATAATAAAATATATAATGAACCTAAGATGTTAAATTTGTTCCAAAAAAATGGTCCCCTCAGCCTCCGAGTCCACGCAGCCTCAAAAGTGGGTAAAAATCTGGCAGTGGAGCGTTATTCAGACCAAATCACCTCCTTGTACAACCTTTGGTCTATTAATAGTACTTCCTTACAAATTACTGCATCCCTGAGCTTTCATGGGTTTTAAAGATTTAATTTTTAAACTTTATTAATGTTGTATATGAAGAAGTTTTACTGAGAGGCACCGTTTTGGAGTTATAAAAGCTGAAAAAAGTCTTATAAATATGATCAGAAATAGTAAAACCAAGAAAAATGAATTGTAGGTATTAGTGTTGTATATATATAAGTATAAGTAATTTTTGAAAATCCTCTAGTTCGCTCTTTGATCTTAACTCATTATTTATAGATACTTACTCTATATAGATAATAACAATTTATTTTTTACTTTTCACTTTGCTTTGGATGCTATGGCCTAAGGAAGCTCTATTTTCCAAAAAATGATTTTCTATCGTATAGAAAACTCATCCAAAAAATATTCCGAAATTGATGACAAATGTTGAGCAATGATAAGTCATAGTGGAAAAAACTGGATTTTTATGACGAGGAAAAAAAAACCACTATTTTCTTGGAAAATC
This sequence comes from Halyomorpha halys, assembly GCF_000696795.3. Taxonomy (NCBI): domain Eukaryota; kingdom Metazoa; phylum Arthropoda; class Insecta; order Hemiptera; family Pentatomidae; genus Halyomorpha; species Halyomorpha halys. The sequence continues at coordinate 226,993 of NW_027109480.1, forward strand.
CTTTTAAAAAAATTTTTATTTTGAGTATTAAATTGAGTAAAAAATACCAAATTTGATTATTTGGTAAGCTACCTCTCCCTTATTACAACATCCATTTACTCCTTGAACATCATCATGTTTGAATAAAATAGATAAAGTTCTATCTTAATTTTAGATCATTTATTGGAACAACGCCTGTATTTATACTTTATATTTTAAAACGACTCAACTTTCTCAAGTAAGGGACAGAATACGTTACAGGATAAACAGATCAAGAATGTAAAAATGATTTTCCGCTCGGACGAAATTGGACCATACGAGAAATGGGTTGTTTGTCCTCAAGAGAATTGAGGCAATATTTTAGAATGACAGGGACTACAGTTCTCGACCCACCCTTATTGATAGCACTTCTACTAGCTCCGGTAAACAGGTTGGATTGTGTTTAGTACTAGACGATTCCACCCAGTCTCCGAGGTCAAAATATTTTCGGCCGCGGTTATGAGTTCTATGTCTGAGAATATAGAATTCAATATTTTCATCATAAACACGTTTGCCATTTACGAATCAATGGGCATTAAAGTATTGTTGTTGAATTGAATAATTTAAAAAAAAAATAGTATACAACAATTATATTAAAGAAAAAATATATATAACTGTACCGCTACAAACAACCTATAAAGGGGTAGAGGTGCTTTGTGAGCAAGTACTTTTAATTGACCAACGGTTGTGCTAGGAGGTGATTTGGTCATAATCACGCTCGGCCATCTGATGAAACAGAAAATAATTATCTGCTACAGCCCTAATCTAACCCGAGTCTTTGGAGTTAGTAGCACAATTCCTTACCATTGAGTTATCCGCTCCACATAACAATAATATATAATAATATTATAAGGGACCGCCCGTAGCTCAGTGGTTAAGACACAGTCTTACCAATTTGATGTCTATTTATTAGCGGTGCCGGTTCGAATCCGGCCAGGAGCGTCGACTTTTTTCATTGAGTCGCGGTCCCACAAAATGAAAAACTTTCACCCCCAATCATGGTTAGGCAGTATAGGAATAGAACTTGGCCGAAAAAAAAAATATTATAACTAGTCCAACATTTTGGACAAGGCTTATAAGTTATTTTCCTTCAGAAAATTAATTATAATATTTAATTAATACAAATTTCATAGAGTTTTTACAAAGTGTTAAAATGCATTTAAATTGATTTCAAATCCATAATTAAGAACCAGCAATGTTAAACCAAAACGTTCAATTGACGATTAACAATTAACAGGACACTCAGTCTGTTCTGAAGAATTCGCTTGTCTGATCTGGTGTCTAAATATGGATTCTACCTCCAATCAACCTAAAAGTGGCCGTCACTATTATTATAAATTTATTTATTTTAATCATAAATGAGATAATGATTAAAATTTATTCAAAACATAATATATAGGTGATGTGCATATTATTATATAATGAAGTTAAATTCATTAAAAATATTTCAAATGATTTTTTTTTAAATCTGTAAATACGTAATTTAAGTTAAGTAAACAATCTTTAATTTCATCTTGTTTTTAAATTTAGATGACGATAGACATTTCTCTCTATGTAACTTCTTTTTCTAATAATAAAAACATATATCTCTGGGGTTCCACAATACGGGATAATTGTGTTAATACCCCATGAGGATAAGGCAATCATTCTGAGATAATTCAATTTGGTTTAAAGGGTAAAAAGAAGTGGATAAACAAGTAGAATTTAAATCTCTAATTTAATCAAGTAAAAGCGTAAATAACTTTGCTGGGGATAGATAAATAAAGCACCAACTAGAGAGGATTGATAGAGGGAAGTGGGGACATTCGGTGCTCAACTGCATTTAGGCTAACTATTCAATATCCAACTTTCCCTCAACCCTCCTGTTCTAGAACCTGTAGAGGAAAGATAATCTGTAACTCAGTGTTTACTGATTATTATCATATTAAAATTCCTCATATCTGGTAATTATTCTTATATTACCGTTACTGTAAAATGATTCAACTTTGTGCCAAGCAGTACACATTGGACCGCTCTCGATTTCTGAATGCCGATACGTTTAAGCAACGGAATTTTGCAGGGAAAGAAAATGTAGCACTAACATCGTGTAATAATACCGTTGGGGCGAGGGGTGTTTCGTTAGGGAAAAACCGACTTCCACAGAGTTGAATATTCGCTTGTTCAGGTAAAAATAAAATGGAGGATCTAAATAAATATCAAACAAAAAATAATGAAGAAGATGAAATAATAAAAAAATAACCTTCCTAGTGATATGCAAATTTAATTAAATTAAAATATAAACAAAAAAAATGAACTGTTATGTTGTTACAAAAAATAAAAGAATGAAGAGTGAAGTAAAAAAAAATATATTTAGATATATATGTGCAAACTAACAAAATGTTTCTTTGTGCAAAAAATAATAGGTTAATTAACTTCAGTTAATTTGGAGCAAACAGAAAAATATGAAGCTCGATGAAAGAGAAGAAAAAGAAAAATAGTCACTCACTGATGGTCGAGAGGTCGATATGCCCATTTCGATAATAATTATAAGAATGTAGAGTCAGAATGACTGCCGGCGAGTTGGTGAGAAAGAGCGCCAGGTAATCCGACAACTCCAACAAACGTTGACTGCACAGTGGTGAGAACGACTGCCAGCGAGTCGGCGAAGGGTTCAAAAAACAAGCCAGCTCCAACACAAACTTGGTTCAACAATGGCGGCGGAGTGTCAGAGCATCAGTGACTACCGGCTGGTCGGCGAGACTACTGCTCCAAACACCTCGCAAATGCCTCCTAAGTTGTTTCTTTCCAGCAATAATATTTATCTATTGATAAGTACTAGAATCTGTCACAACTCGGACAATAAGTAATAGTGATAAATGATCGCATTCATACCAAAATTGTACAATAAATTAAAAAAAAAAATAATAAAATAAAAAATAGTACAAATAAATAATAATAATAAAACAAAATAAAATAATAATAATAATTATAAATAAATGTTGTTTTTTAAGTCGTGGTATCGCATATTTGGAAAATGTTTGAAGGTGAATTTGAGATTGTTCTACTGTTTGATGATGGAGAGGAGCTTGAGCAAGGCCAACACTACAAAAGGGTGTTTGTGTTATAGAAAAATACTCTTATGTCGAAAGTTTTTATCCAGTTTTAAAAATTTCCTTCAAGAAAAGTGATAAAGTTGAAATATTGGTTTCTACCATAGTGAAAAAAAAAATAACTATGGATCTTAGCCATATCCTGTTAATACTATTTGCTGTAATGGAAGTCAAACTAAATGGGAAATGAACCCATCAAAGACAATGTGATAACATGTTAATTGATGACAAATGTTTTTATTGTATTTTTTTAATTTTAATACTTAGCCGCAGATTAAAATTGAATCGTTTCTTTCATTGATAACAAAACCATCTTTAAACACGCTAGTGTAAATAGATAAACTTGCATAAGAGTGACTACTATTGGCAATAAAGCGAGCAATACCAGGGCTTTGTCTTAATAATATCGCCCACTATTAGCCATTGTTTGAGGGATAATACCGGCGGAAACATCAATAGCCGAACAGAAGGGAAACCCTTATCAAACTGTAGCGGCAAACGCCATCCATAATCAACACAGAGCATTTCAATCAAGGCGCGTTAGGCCGGTGCGGCTGACAAGGAGCAAAGCGTTATGATCGATATATGCCCAATCAGAGCCAATGACCCGGAACGATAGAAATGTGTCTACACATATTTATATTAACGTACACAAATATCAGCTATATATAGTTCGTCTAGGAGATCATAAATTGAAAAACGAAAAGACAAATCTCAATTTCTTTCTATATATTTTTTTTAGATTTACTTCTGCTTTAAACAATTTCTTATTCATTCTTTTCTGACCACTTGAAGTGATTTTTTAAAAATTTATTTATTTATTTAAATTTACTGTACAAAAATACAATAAGTAAATATGAGGAATGTTTCATTTACGCTTGAAAATCTTAGGAAGGAATCACCCTTTTGTGGTACTTCAAGCATTAATTTAAATTAGAAGTTCCCGTGGCCATCTTCTTTTTAGACATATTGGAGGATTATCGGAAATTGTTAAGGATGATATATTAAGAACTAATGGGTTAGGATGGGTAAGGAGTTTGGAATGAAAAGACCCATATCTATTTCGGGCCAAATCTGCAACGAAAGGGATGTTAAGGTCTTTGTGGATGAGGTTATTTGATACGTAATAAGGAGCATCAAGGATTTTACGGGGGATTTTGGATTGTAAGGATTGGATACGGGAGGAATTCGATGGTTTGGTAGAGTCCCAGAGCTCAATCCCGCATGTCCAAATTGGTCTGATTATCATAGTATATAATAGTTTTTTATAGTGAATGGGAAGTTTAGAGCTTTTGTCAGTTAGGTATTGTAGAAAACGAAATCTATGAGCAGTTTCTTGTAATTCCAGTCTTGTATGAGGATTCCAAGTTAGTCTCTTATCAAGATAAAGTCCTAAGTAGCAAATCTGTTCAACAGGCGTTAATGGGATGTTGAAAAAAAATACTGGAGTACTGGAGGGTAGAGGTTTACGACGTAGAGTAATGGTGATCTGGTGGGTTTTGTTTTGATTCTCCGGTTTTGAAACTACTCTTGTTATGTGTGCCTGTAGAGTTTGTGATGCAGTAGAAGGGCCGTTATTTACAGACAGTACACATGTGTCATCTGCATATGTTTTGAAGTGATTTAAATTTGAATTTGAAACTAGTACCAGGCTGTCGTGGTGGGACAGCAGTGATTCCCAGACAGGGTACATACAACAAGCCACAGTGGCAATAATATTTAATTTTTCAATTTCGAATTAGTATCCAGGAAAGGGGGAAAACTTTATTAAAAACGACAAAGATGTGCTGCCCAACTTCATTGGGTTGATAACATTGGCATAACAAGTAACAATAGTATAATAATAATGATAATAATAATAATGGAATATGATTTTTTTTTCGTCGCTTTGGTTCTTTTCCTTTTTGATGATTTTTTTCTTCTTTATATACTTTTTTTCTTTTGTTAATTCTTACTTTTTTTCTCTTTCTTCCCCTTTTATCCTTTCCTTTTTTTTTCCCTTTTCATATTCTCTCTTTCAACCCAATTTGACTTAAAAAGAATAATTGGCAATTAATGGTAATGAATGGCAAAACTATCATCTTGCCTACCTTTACCACTCGTAGGCCAATTATGCTTAAAAATAAATAGATAATTTAAAAATGTTTAATGTATTATATTACTGATCTCCAGACCGTTCATGGGTTGTAAGGGAACTTTTTATCTACTTATTTTCTTTTACGGAGGTATCTATTATAAATAATTACCTAAAAGTATTACTCTCGGTAGAAAGAGAGAAACGATTTATTCAAAAACGTAGTGTTGCCTAGCTCTATTGTGTTGCTAAATACACGGCATACAAATACCTAGTTAGGCATGTTTTTTTTTTTAATTAATATAATGCATAATATAGTAAGTTTATAATACATGTTTTTTTTAAATCCTTTTTTTCCTCATTATTCTTCAATTTTTCCCCCCGTTGTTTATTTATATATCTATTTATACTTTCTCCTTTAACCTGATACTTCTCCTTTTATCCCCTCTTTAACAAGCAGAAAATATAAAAATTAGAAATAAAATAAAAAAAAAAAAATGTCCAAAAAAACTGTTAATACTTATTAACTTACTTACAGTATAAACATAATCTTCGTGGGCCCAATGTTTGCATTCGCAGCACTGAATCCACTTTTCTTCTAATGTTTCTTCACAGATAATGCTCTCGGTCTCTCGATTTTCTTAAAAAAGACTGAATGTTTTTTAGTTCCTTTTCCTTCATATTTCTTTTTATGATCATTTTTATCGCCTTTTGTATTTTTATTCAAACTCCTTATTACAAGGCGAAGATGTTATAATCTTAAATTAAAACAATAAACGTATACTTAATAAACTCCAAATAAAATTTTATGGGATCCAATAATTTTATTTGACGGAAATAAATCTTATAATTACGTGTTATTACTCTGGGCCTAGGCCGCAACTGAATTGCATTTGTTTACACTTCAGAAAGGGGGGGGGTGTGCACCCGACAAAACCATTTACTTACATAGTGTGTTTGGTTCCTTAATAATTTCGATTCCCCAGGCTTCCAGACTTTCCTCTAATCAATGATGAAGAAATATTACACGTCCAAGAACGACAACTTGAATTGATTGCCTCTCGTGATAAAATGGTTTCTTGTCTGGTGCAATGAGTGGCTGAGGCCTCAGACTTGAAGATCAGTTCCAAAAAACATCCGCTGGAGGTTGTTGATTTCAGAGAATTCTTCTCTAAAAATAGACTGGCAGATCCCCTCTTCACTTTCTTATAGCCCCGATTACGCATTCTCCTATCATACAAAAATGGAGCAACTATTTGATGGGTTCGGAAAATTATTCTATCAGTGTAGATAGGATCTTGCAGTTATGGTTTGTATATAATAGTGTCGTTAAATACATATGTGGAATTACAGGAATAATATTTCATTGTCTTGAGACTACTATATTAAAATTATACATGTCTAATGATATTAATATGTAAAATATAACATATATTTTATATGAAATATTTTATTTATTTAGAAGCAGCCCTGCCTTTATAAATGGTTATGCAGTACACCTCATACTAATAAACCTGCGGTGTAGTAGATACTTATTCTTACTGTCTGATTCATCCGTGAGTTTGGGTCAGGGAAGCCTTGAAGAAATAGATATGCATTTGTTAACCCTTTACCTGAACCACTGACGCGTTAAAATAAACTTAGTTTAACGAATTACGAAATCTTAAATTATTTTCTCTCATTCAATCCATGTTTTCGGAGCAATTGAGCAATTTTTTTAACGAATTTAATGAAATTATTTTTATTCAAAATAAATCCCATTTAACTTCTCCTGACTCATTTTTTTCCAGAAAATGTTTTATTTCTAAATCAACAAGTTCAAATAATTAAAATTTTTTCTTTGTTTTCAATTCGCAATATTGTATATAGGAACTGATACTATATACGCTTCAAATATTTTAGAACGTTTCAAACAAATTTGGAAGATTTAATAACGTGATAAACATTTCAGCTACACTTTACTCATGCAATACTTCGTACTAAATTAACAGTTTGTCCCAACACAATTCAAAACTAATAAAAAACCTGCCGGGCGCAAGCGCAGTATGGCTGTTCCGTTTCAAATTCTGGAAGTCTTCTCTTCCATGGAATGCAATTCATATTAAATAACAAAACACAAAATAAAACATTAACAGAACGTTACAAAGCAGCATATTTGTTTTTAATAATAAATGCAAAGATCTGATAATCATTTTAATAGAAAATTAGATAATGATAAAATATGGAATATAATATTAACAAAAGAACAATCGTTAGATAAAAAAAAGTCAATAAAATTTAAATTATGAAACGGCTCGCGTTAATAATAAGTTAATATAGTCACAATATTTCCATTGTTTTAAAAAATGTTGTGAAGATAAAGTTTAGTTACATTAATAATAAAATGATGGAATTAAAAAAAAATTGATAAACTAAGTATAGGGGTCAAGACCCAGAAACGTTGCAAAAATTTAACTGTTTTTATTTTTTTTTAAAATCATAAATATTTCACCTCAACAATCAAATATACTATTTATGTTACAACAGACTTCCTATTACTTAATAAAGAATAGTCACAATTGTGCATATTTAATGACATTGAAGGTTAGTTCCATTGCAAAAACAAAAATGTTAATCGAAATTTCTCGTTTTGTTATCGAGCTCAGAAAGATGGACGACTCCCCTCATTCTTGAAATACTTGTCCTCCTCGCAATCATTTGATATTTATACCAAATATCCTGTGGTGGGGCGGGAAATAGCTACTGTATTGCAGGGAACACTGCAGGAAGCCACAGCCCCCTAGATCAGAACATACAAATGAGTTGTGAGCTGTCAACCGCAGCCTCCCACCCTCTTCGATGCCAATGAGTCGCCTGGTTTATTTCAATTCTAACCGGTATTATGTAGTCATCATTTGGTTATCCCAGTGTCAACAACAGTGTCTTCCATTTGTCCCATCTTGACACAGAAGAAAAACTGGCTTCGATCAACAGAAAGCTAGATTACTCTTTGGTCAGTAATCTAGCTTTCTGTTGATCGAAGCTACGTTCGTTCACGTGGTTATAGTGCAGTAACATATGACTTTATAAATATCCTTGTTTGTTAATATAAATGTTAAAATAAATAGTCTAAGTATTGACCACACACACGAACAGCAATAGAAACCTCAACCATATTCCCACCCCCCAAAAGGAATTGTAATTCGTATGGGGGTACTCTCCATGTTATATGCAACATGAGAAACTGTCACACAGACCTTGACTCTATCCATTCTAAATTCATGAAAACCTCCCACGTAGACACGCTTATCATCCGACACCCCCATCTCGAGTTCTAACTTACTCACCACTTAGTGTCGGAGGAAACTCTAGGAGAAAAGATTTTAGGTAGTATTGTATATAGTATGTCTTAGTTTCTGTACCTTTTTTATATAAAGTATATCTTACACCACACTAGAGATGCAATTCTGTTTCTAAATGATGACTGATAAAAATGAAATAATCGATTGTTGATTAGATATAAACAAAAAGATAAGCTTTAATGTACCATAGACATTTCGATTGTTGTACGAACGGCTGGACCATTTAGTAAAGATGCTCTAATAATAAGATTGTCGAATAAATTGCTGCGTAGTATTGTAATTGGTAAAGTAGAGTGAAGCGACCACAAAGTCACTGACTAAAAGACCTTAAGAAGGACCTAAAAGTTTTAGAAGTCTCAAGATAGAGAGAGAAAAAAAGCAATAGATAGAGACCAATTGAGCAATATTTTAATGGAAGACAAGCAAGGCCCTCCCCAGAAGCTGCTCAGTATGTAAGCGATTTTGACACTAAGCATTGAATTCGTTTCTTATGGTCTAATTCGTTTCTCTTTGGGGGAGGGGAAAATAAATCCTCTTCAAAATAAATCCGCCCAGGACTTCAATAGTTGGAATGCCACTGCCAGTACACAAATAGGTTGTCACAATCTTACTCTATGAAGTGAACTTATTTAATGATAATAATAATAATCTTTATTTATTCTGGGATTGATAGAATAATTTACAGGCGCCAAAATTAGGCTTTAGAGCCTTACAGTAAATTAAAAAATAGAGATGACATTACAAGATGTCATAAAATAAAATAATACAGTGAATTTAAAAATATACAATTAAACAACCATAATTAACAGAATATATAAAATAATGATAAAACAAATAAAATGAAACCACTTGTCATATCATAAAACATAAAATGACTTCTGATAGTAAATAAAAAGAAAAAAAAATGACATAAAATACAGAAAATATATAAAGCTTTTTTGAAACTTTCAATTGTTATTCTTCCGGAATTGGGTGGACAGAAGGTAGTCAAAGATACGAGATTTGAAGATTGGAAGGGTGTTAGAACTCCGAATAAAGGAGGGAATAGAAATTCCCGGTTCGATGGGCAGTTGCATATAAGTCTGAGGGCCGTGAGCGGGTATTGCGGGAATCCACTGAGGACTTAAATTGAAGGATATCTAAGATGTACGATGGACGGCGGGATTGGATGACTTGATAGAGAAAGGAAGCAAGGAAATATTTATACGGAGGAGGGGTAAAGTCACTTCAACTCAATAGTCAAAGTGGGGGAATATTAAGGAAGTAACTAGGAGCCTGCGGGTTTCAAAAGGAAGTAGGTAATTTAAACGCTTCAGGGTAGAAAAGGTACGACGGGAAATATCGTTACATGATAATGTAATAATAATACATAATAAACAATGGAAAGAAAAAAGAAAGACGCAGTAACGAAAACTCGACCAGTGATATTTATGTAGGTGAATAAAAATATATAACTTACTCCCACAAAAAATGAATTCTTTATATTATGAGACCCAAAACTTTTTGTTGAAAAGATTGAGAGTCTTATATGTGGTATTAAAAGAGTTTAGTATTACTAATAAATTCAATAAGAAGTTATCTGAGAACCCTTATTTGCTTAGTTCCATTTTGGCCTAATCTCGCCATTCACGCCACAATTTTAACTCGTTTTACCATAATTATGGCAAAGGAAGAGAACAGTATATAATTCCATAGCAATTTTTACTTATGTTTAACAAAAAGTTAACTAAAATGATTTATGCTTCAAAAATATATATATTTCCATCAAATAAGTTCGCCTATTCTCAACTTGACACTTATTTATTCATTCTAAACTTATGAACTTATAATATTTATTAGTTAGAATTTAGACTGGAAATAAAAATTAAGGTAACTCGTGATTAAAAAATTAATCCCAATATTGTGAAAAATACATTATAGAATACAATTCTTTTTTCAGAATAATGTCAACGAAATATAGAAGTAAAATGAACGTTACAAGAATTTATTTATGTTTGTATTTTTTTTCATTTTAATAATTATTAATTGTTGTAGAAGCAAAACTAATTTTATAAATATAAGCGAAAAATTATAACGGGATGAATTTCACCCCTAGAATACATTCAAAATAAATTCTTAGCACAGTATCTCTTAAAAGGTACAACTCTGATCAATAAGTATGAAACAAGTATCTACAAAACCCGAATATTTTGATATTTGATCGACAATCGAAGTTCATCGTCGATCTTTTTTTTTATTTTATACTTCTACAATTCTTTTTTTTAATTTTATCAAACACATCCTCACTAATAACTCATTGAAAAAAAAAAACCAATCTTTGTATTATTCGTCAAAAATGTGTTTAATTTTGGAAGTGCAGATAAATATGAAAGAAAACAAAATGATATGAACATAATGCTTCAAAAAATTAAGTAATATGGTAATTTTGTTTTTAAATAATTCCATTTACATTTTTTTTTTTTTTGTTAACAGGAACGGATTGTTCTTCTGATATTTACCTTGTAAATGTAAGTAATTTTCTTTTTATTTATCTATTCCCTAGTTCAATACTTAACAAAATGCTCATTACAATAAACACAAAACACGTATTTCAAATTTTACATTGCTTAAATATTGATTAATATATAATATATTGATATATAATATATGCGTTTTATGTTATTTAAATAATATCAATGATTATCATAACATTTAATTTTAATACTACTGAGTGAATTGTTAGTATATGGACATTCTTTAATCTAAAAACATGTAAGAATAAATTCAATATATACATATTTATACATACATATACATATTAATTCATTATAGAAATAATATTTGTATACAATTTTCATTTAACTTTTTTTAGTATGTCAATAAATGCAATTGTAGTTAGAAGCGAACAGTGAGCAGAAAAAAAAAAATTAAATCCACTCTTTATTCCACCTTTTAAATGTTTAGAAAATGTTATCATTCATAAAGAAACTAAACATTGTTTCTGGAAATAAAAAAAGTTATAATTTATCTCTGGAGGAGGTACCTTTTTTGTAAACCTATTCACAATATATATTTTTAATAGTTTAACGTTATTTATATACTACATATTATTATTATTAACTATATATTATTACTTCATAATAGAAATGATATAATATATGTAATAATTGTTCAACTAACGTTTTTTTATGTTGTCATTGCAATAAATGTACTAATGGTTTAGAAAACAGTAGGCATAAAAAAAAAATCCTATAAATTTATACAATTTCATTATAATTTGTTGCTACTAGGGTCTGCATAGCTGTTATTGATATGGATTTTTTGAAATTTAGATAATTAATTAATTAATTGTTTAGAACCTATAAATACAATTAATTTTTCAAAATAACAATGAACCAAAAATGAGGTTAAAAAAACCTTTTAAATGTATACAATTATATTATAATTCATTGCTACTAGGGTCTACATAGCTGTAATTGATATGGATATTTTTAAATTTAGATAATTAATGAATTAATTGTTTAGTATCTATAAATAAAATTAATTTTTCAAAATAACGATGAACCAAAAATGAGGTTTAAAAAACCTATAAATTTATACCATTTCATAATAATTTGTTGCTACTAGGCTCTGCATAGCTGTTATTGATATGGATATTTTGAAATTTAGATCATTAATGAATTAATTGTTTAATACCTATAAATACAATTAATTTTTCAAAATAACGATGTACCAAAAATGAGGTTAAAAAAACCTTATAAATTTATACCATTTCATAATAATTTGTTGCTACTAGGGGGGGCTGCATAGCTGTAATTGATATGGATATTTTGAAATTTAGATAATTATTTAATTAATTGTTAAGTTCCTATAAATATAATTAATTTTTCAAAATAACAATGAACCAAAAATGAGGTTTAAAAAACCAAAATATTTACATATAAATAATACTGATGAAAAACAATCTTCATTTTTTTTTTATTTTGCCTTAAAGCCAATCCTATAAGTATTATTTTATTTTATTTTTTGTTTGGTGTGCACCTATAAACATCTTTTGTTGAACCAATTCAGGAGCAAGCAACATACAATTGTCCATAAAGATACATTCTCGTTTCAGTCTGAACACATTATTAATTTATTCATTAAGAAAGTTCATTCAAAGTGGACGAATGGAAGACATCTATCGGTCGGTGCCTAAATACCACACAAACATTAACTTAAAAATAAAATATGCGCTTATTACAGTTTTGATTATTGGGACATTGAGGCTGCAATGCTTTATTGCAAAATTAAATATGCTGGAATCCTATAATTTTTATAATAAAATTAATTTTTATCACTCAAAAATATAAATATTTGTATTGTTCAGAATGAAATAAGAAATAACTCCACTAATACTGGCTTAAAAATCTCCATTTCTCTCAAACTGTATAAAAATCTAGTATTACAATTAGGGGAAAAAAAGAATAAAAAAAAGGCAACAATTGGAAATATATTTCCATGAACGAAGCACATTGAAAGGTATTGTTGAAAGCGGCTTTATGAAACATGTCTAACACACACCTTTCACACTTTCATATGAGCACCACTGTGTGATACCTCGATTAATATAACTTTATATATTCCCTCTGTAATATTCCCATCCTATAAACTGGTTTGACTGAGGAAATATTCAGTTCAGTTGAAAAAAAAAATTCAAACTGTTGACAAAATGATCAATAACAATTTTCAATAAAATATAATATTCTATATTATTCCAACCTGTTTCGTTACACAATTAAATTTTAATATTTTACTTATCGAAAAATTGCCGTATTTTCTTTAGGTATGAATTCCTTTTTCGGTATATTTGCGAGGGAATATCTAAAATTGAAGAAAAAATGAGAAAGTTGAAACATGATGTAGAGAATAAATATTAAAAACGCAAACAAAAATTTTACATCCGTTATATACATATAAAATTTAAAAAAAAAAAATCTGTACAACAACCCATGAAGGGTCAGGCAACACAAGCACTACTTTGTAAGGAAGTACTTTTTCTAGACCAACGGTTGTGCAAGAAGGTTATTTGGTCATTGATATTGCTTTACTTACAATATTATTATAAAAAATGAGCCTTTTAAAAGGCTTAAAAAATACTGATAAAAAAGAACAAACTGGTTCCCAATTAAAATATGTTGGATGACTTTTTTGAAAAGGGGTTTTCTTACAAAACGACAATATAAGTTTTCTCACAAAACGAAAATGAATGAGGATGCTCCATTTAAAACACGAGATTGTCTACCGCAACGGGGAAGACCAAAAAACTTTATCAGGTTGGTACCAGTATAAAAAAAAAGATACCATTCACAAACCTAAAATACAAGAACTTAATAATAAATTAACTATATTGTATTCCACCTGCACATCGTAGGTAATAATCAATAAAAAATATTAATTTTAATGTAAGGGATAATTAACAAAGAATAAAAGTTCAATATATTTTTGATTTTATGATATAAAAGTGTAAAAAAAGAAAATATATACCGCTACAACCCATGAAGGGTCAGGGGTTCAGTACTTTGTAAAAAAGTACCACGTACGACTCCCGAACCCAAAGGGTTGACTCACACCTACAGTAACAGAATAAATAATTATCTGCTACAGGCAGATTTGAGCTCAGGTCCATGGTTTAAGTCGTACGGTGCCTTACCGCTGAGCTATCCCGCTCCCTCATAAAAGTTTATCCATTTATTTATATTTCAAGGGAAATTCACTTTTCCTACACGTGCTTAAAAAAAAGAATTGAAAACGTCCTTTCATTGTTTTTGAAAGTGGCGTAAGTCCATTCATACCCAATAAAAACATATTATTTCTTAAATAATGTTACTTATGCTGATTGCAATAATAAATTTGACACCCTTGAAAGCTCAAAAACATTATTCTACTATGTTATCTTTTAATTATATTTTTCAATTTAAACTTGAATGGACTTATGCCTCTTTCTAAATAAACGGCACACATCATGTTTGCCTTATTAAATAATATTGATAATGACAATACTTATACAATATAATACATTTTAAATATGATTTAAAATAAGTTTATGAACAAAGGGAAATAAATATTCTCATCGTATACATTTAGCTTTTCATATCCGAAACCAATTAGGGATTTCATGAACCAATTAGAGTTAAAGCAGAACCGCAGCACTTCCGACAAAAAAAGCATGAACTTCGCTCAACTTTCCCATAATTGTGGAAGGATGCATTGTCATTTCGACTACTGGGAGACTATTGCTTGCCAATTCAAACGGCGTAGCCCTCGAGTAGACAATGTTGAAGAGCCCTGGGACGGGTGAGACTACCTCGCCTGGAATAATGGCATTAGCACACGCTCAGCTTGCGTCACTGTGCTTCAAACCACATTCTTCCTTCTGCGAGAAAACTACGATAGAAAAACTCCGAGGAAAAGAGAGAGATTAAAATAAATGTAAATAATCTGTTGCAACTCCAAACCGATTAAAATTATTTTTATTATGCATGTATTTTAATGAAACAACAATGGAACTTGATGAAGACAATGGAAGTTACTTTGGATTGGATTTTGGACTTTTTTAAAATTTATTTTAGACAACTATATTGTTTCTTTTTTTTAATGCAATTCTTTTTTAAAATTATTACAAAACACACAACATATTTATCAATCCATGATTGGAATATATAAACACTAACACTATTTTAATCAAACATATTAAAAATGTTTTCTATTTTTTCTCTTTTCAAACAATAATTAACTGTAACCTAAAGACAATATATGTTTTTGTTATCCTTTTTTTTATCTTCTCACATTTTATTCATTCTTTCATTTTTTTCTCAGCCCTATCTATGCTATTTTCTCATATTTGTCTCCCTTCTTCAGTTATTTGCAACACAATCTGTGACGCAAATTCTATGCAAATTAAACGAAATTATCAATAAATAGAAATATATTAAAAATAAAATAGCCACAGCTGTAGAACTATTAAAAAAACAAATAAACAAGTTTTTAAAAAACTAGTTAATAAATTTAAAAACATTTAAATAAGTTAAAACTAATAAATAGGTGAAAAAAGAAAAAAAAATATCAACAATTTTAGTGACTCTTTTTCTATTTCTGCACCTGTTATATAATTAAAAAATTTTGGTTACATAAATTCTACACCACTTAAATACTTCCTACGTACCTATCCACAGTTCTCAGTGAGACTGTTATTACTCTTATATTTATTCTCCTGAGCTTTTTATTTAACTATTTTTGGTGTTGAAATAAAGGTAACTTTTTTGTCTATTCATTTTATTTAGCATTTTAGCAGATGTTACATTTAAATTTTTCGTGCCAGTTTTGTAATTGATTGCATTTTTCTTTATAAAGTATTGTAACTTTATCTTGAAAATCAAAATGGTGTCCTTTTCTCAGTTCAGTGTAAATGCAGTTTTTTTATGTTTAGGATTATTTTTATTCTTGTAATCGTTGATACAGTAATAAATTCTGTTCCCATAATATACTCCGGCAAAGTTTTTACAAACCACTCCCACAATTTTATATTTATTAATTTTGTCCTCCATTTTATAATATAACTAAATAATTTTATTTGTTGGTCTATATCCGAAATAATACTCGGGTACATCATAGTTTCTAAAGGTTCTATTCAAACTTAGTGATAATTTGTTGATTGCACGTGAACTGTTTACATATTTTATTTCCCGTATTTTTATTACTTAAATTTGTATTTATATTTATTGCAAAATTCCATTTTTATTTTTTTTTTTTATTCGGTATTTTTGAACCATTTATAAGTTGTCAGAGTAGTTATAATCTATAATTTAGTTTCCTTAGAGTATGAAAGAAAAAAACAATGCTAGTTTACACCTTTTTGTTATCTTATCTATGTTGTTAACTGTTAATGGATCCGTGAGGTAAATTTGCACTACTTTCTAAAAGTCATTATAAACATCAAACAAAGAAAAATGCAACTAAAACGTATAAGAGTAAAATAAAATAGTTTTGTTTGAATAGGTGGTCTATTAAAAAAACTTTTATCTTTTATCAAACTCTATATACATTTTTCCTTGAAATAAAAATAAATTCAAATTACATATATTGAAATGTATATACATATATTATTGATTTGAAATTAGTATTATATTTAAATGATATTGAAAATTATATACAATCAGGCCAAAAGATCAGAAAACTTAGGACCGCAAATGAGCACAGGTGTACCAGAGCAAAGTATCCAAAGTTTTCTGCTGACACATTTTCAGAGATGTCTAACCAAGATCTTTTAATCAAAACTGATTTTCGGTCCTAACACAGATAAAATTTGAACAACTTTAAGACCATACTTCCCTTTACACATAGAGAAGAAGTCTTCTCGCAATAAAAACTGTTACATGTAAGACCGCCCCTACTTTGACGTGTCATATGTTAATTAGTGTTCTATGTTTCGAAATAGCTATTTATTTATTATTCAGGATGAAAATACATTTCATTCATATAATAATATAAAATTCTTTCATATTTTATATTTATTCATTGCTCATTACTACCAACAATGAGAGATGGCTAATTATTTTTTGATTTCACGAAATTGGAATTACGAATATGAATTGTGTTGTTGCCTAGAATACGAAAATTTAATGTAAGGCAGAATGCTATGGGGCGATCTCGTTTTTTTCCGATTCGAATCCATCTCAATCTTTTTCTAGTTTTTTCTCCTTTATTTATTTATAATTTTTTTTAATATTTGGTTTTTATCCATAAATTATTACTGCTAGCAATTAATACCTGGTTATTTAATTCAAATAAATAATTTTAAAGTTACTTTAGAGGAAGTATTTTTTTAAATATTCGGCAACCTATTTCAAGCAAACTATTTCAATAATAATAAAACCTATGTGAAATTACAGTTAGTTAATTTGATAAAATCCTAAAAAAAAAAAAAGAAAAAAAAATCGATAGTAAAAGTGGCACCGCTTGGTCTGATTTGCGAAATAAATAAGTGACCTTTCGTTTATACAAATCACTAAAATTCCATAAGACTTTTTTCTGTAAAATTTATCTGAAGAATCATGCTTACCTGAGGTGATTGCATATTATTTTATATATAAGTGATTGTATTACTTTTTATTTGAATCTTTCAAATTTTCAAAACCCAAAAATATTGTTTCAATAACAAATAGTTGCCTCATGCCATAATTGTGCTTTTGTTCTTCGTTTCAAGAAATATTTCTTTATAAACTGAAACAAACACCTACAAATCCTTAGGAAAATAAATGACGGGAAAAAAATGTGCTAACTAAGTTATTTTCCACTCTCTAGTTTTCCATTTAAATCACCAGAGAGAGAAAAAAAAAAGATAAAAATGAATGAGATAAATTTCTGGATAAAATTTGCTCCCTAATTCACTGACAGCTCTATAATAGATGCGGGCAGTTAGGGCTTGTGGGCGTTGTTTGCCTGCCCCTGAAGGTTCCTATATGATATTCTCACAGTGTTAGGGTTGTTTTTACCCTCTAACAGTTTGTCCCATTTCCCAACAATAAAATTCTATCGTTCTCAAAGAACAAATTTTTAAAAAATACAGCCCGAAGCTTTGAATTGAAAAAAACATAATAAAATCTAAGGTCGTGAGGTTTATATATTTTATTATTATATAATTAAAATTTTTAACTTAACAACTCCAACAAATAAGAATACTCATTAGTGCTTGTTATCTTTCATTGGACTTATAATTAAATTCATATCTGGTATTAGATTTTACTGAACTAATTTCACTTTTAAATTACTTTTTTTATTTTTTAAAATAAGATAAACAAAAAAAATTGTCAAAAAACCACATTGATTTAAAAATATTTTTTAATGATTTTATATACCTGTTATTTTCAATGCTTGAAAATATAAAAATATTTTTTAAATAACTGTTAATCAAAACCTTTTTTTTTTGGTAATAGAAGTAATAAATAATAATATTTACTCCTAGAACTTACATTAAAAATAATCATACAGAATATTTATTTATACATATTCAGAATGATGTTTCAAAATATTTTATGAATTAAAAAACTGAATTTATCTTTTTCCTTATTAAAATACTATCAATCTTTTTCTATTATTTTTATAATAATTTATATGTAATTATTTCTTTACTAATCCTGAAGTTTAATTATTTTTATTCGTCTGCATTTCATTAAAAAAGTTTTATTCACTTTTATTTTCAAATAATTTCTTAATAACTATATTTAAAAAAAAAAATAAATCAATGGAAAAATACTTCTTTTAAAAAATTTATAACTATTACAACCTTATATTTCATCTTTTATTAAAAAATGGAATACTATTTCTTCGACTTTTTTTTTCGAAAATGACAAAAAATGCAACAAATTAAATATGATGTTGTTAATGTACACGAAACGTATGAGTGGTTCAGTGCCATCTAAACTCCACGAAATAGATCAAACCAGTGTCGGGTAAAGCAAATTACAAGTGGAGATATAAAATAAAATGTTTTTATTTATTTGAAACTAATTTTTCTTCATTATGAAGAAATAAAATCTAAATGATATTGATACAGATGGAAGAGTGGAAATTCGACTTTCCAACGGTGGAAGTAAGGTTGGATTTGGATAAAGTTTTTAGGAATTTTTTTTTAATAATCTATTTATTGATATTTACAACTGTATACACATATATACAACAAGTAAATTTGCTGTAGGTGACATAGTGACATGATAAAA
>NW_027109480.1:246715-259270 GCF_000696795.3 Halyomorpha halys
GGATTATGGAGGAATTTGATGGTTTAGTGGAGCCCCAAAGCTCAACTCCGTACATAGGAATTTAAATACGTCTAATTTCAAGGACATCGTCTACAAATAAATATCCTCCCGAAATCAAGACCAAAAAATTATTATTATGGTTTTATATGAAAATTCGTATTTAAGAGTCTCAAAAGAGGATAGAAACATATGTGACTTGATTTTTCCGAGATAAAAATTATGATAGCCTATTTTACTAGAAGGGCGTTTTGGTTTTGTGATTTTTAATGTATTTGAACTCCTTTAATATGATCAACAGTGTTTTGTTTTAATTCTTTATGAGAAAACATATCAATTGGTTATTATATACCATTGAAAACATGCGGAAGACGAAATAAGATAATCTAAAAAGAATTAGAAAAATTATTTTTATTTTCTTAGCTCCTGGGTTACATTGGCAAGAACCCTCAGGCACGTGTATAATATGGTTAACTAAATTATTAGTGTATAATTTTTCGATTATAAATATTATTTAATATTTATAATCAGTTTCTGTAGTGTTGTAGGTAGCTTCGCTGGTTTCAGAATTGATACCAGATAGATTCCAAGGAGACATTCATGTTTCAAGATTTCGATAATATCTATATTTGACTCTCCATGTTTTGAAGCATCGATGTATTTTTAGATTCTAGCGCACGAGATATAAAATAACTATATTTTTAGAAATTTTAGAAGTTGGCTATATTTATCTTGTTCCTTGCGTGAATAATGAAATTAAGAAATCTGGAAAAAAAATAATGAAAATAGTTTCGTTTGTGGCTCTATTCTACTAACCTTATGGAAGTAAAGCTTATTTAAAATATTTTATTAAATTTATTAACATACATACTATAAGTATTTTTCATGAAGGCAATAATGGTATAATGATTAAAAAAAATTATCAAAAATAATTATATAGTATGATAAGATATAAAATAATAATACGATAGATAACAGTAGGATGGAAGACACATATCCTTCTTTTGTAAACATCAATGTTTTATTAACATCATTAAGATCAATGCATCAGAGGCATCAATGCTTGACTTTCGATGTTTTTAAACATCGATGCATTGGTGCTTTAATTGTTTTATCGCGATCACTAACTAAGGGTAAATCTGAAGCTTACATTGGTGTTTCCTAGGCACAGTGTAATTGTTCGTTTCTTTGTTTTTACTTAACTATATTTTTTTTTTTTTGTCTTTTGTGTTTTCTTATTCTGGTTTCTTTTCATTTAATTTAACTCAATTACTACAAACAAAACAAACGACTGACTTGGAATCCTCACACAAGACTAAAAAGACTAGAAACCCCTCGTCGATTCGACTAGTACACTTACTAGACAAACGATCTAAACTCCCAATCCATTACAAAAGACTCATTCATATGACAACATGGCCTATCGGGACTTACGGAGTTGAGCTTCGGGGCTCCACTAAACTATCGAATTCCTCTATTATCCAATCCTTACAGTCCAAAATCCTTAATGCTCCATATTTTGTCCCCTATCAAATCATTTATCAGGACCTCATTGTTCCATATGTTGCCGATTTGGCCAGAACCTGATGCCAATCCTTCCATTATAAATTTCCCTACTACCCAAAACCACTTGTTTCTACCCTGGCTTCTCCTTGATTACCTGATAATCCCCCTAGGCATCTGAAAAGAAGATGGCTTAGACACATCCTCTAGAAATGTTATTGGAGTTCCATTAATGTGTAGATTCTCCACGTGTCTGTATCATGCCTTTGTGTAACTGACATAATATTTACTGGCTATATATATTTTAATAAAGCTGTAAATATGAATAGATAAATTATAATATATGTTGTTTTTATTTTTATTTTATTTATGTATATACAGTGCATATGAATGGATACTGCTATGTACACTGTTGTAGATTTGGATGCCACAATAATTGCTGTAGGAAATTATCCAAATATATATTTATTAATTAAGATTATTTTAGCCCTACAAAACTATTACTATTATTGAATTCCTTTCCAAAGGCTTTTGTGTTTACCAGTTTACCAATTATATATCTTTATATTTATAAAATATTGTTACCATTGAAAATATTTAATATAATAGTATTAGGTAATATAATAGTGTATATATATTACATAAAGGAACAATGTATTTTTTTTACATTTGATTGCAATAAAATGATTAAATTAAATTATAAGATGGTTGAAATGATCCAGATAAATATGGTTTGCCATTAAATATTAATTATACTAGTGTGTAGTAACGCCTTAGCTATTCCGGATCTGACTAGGCCATCTTTTCTCTGCTCTTCCTAGAGGACTTTCTCTCGTCGAAGTCCATACGCTTCTCTAGCTCCATCTCCTTACTTCTGCCCTCGTCTTCCTTGTCCTTTTCCCTCCCACTTGTCCTTAGGGGCTGCATCTTTTTGAAATCTCACTCCTCAACGGCTATCATTAGCCATCCCCAATATTAATACGTTACAAGGAGCTACATACGTACAAGGGTTTGGTACAGGTATTGTCTATAAACTATAATTGACCTGCCTACCGGGAAAGGCAGTAGGCGATACCTGATTTAATAGATTTGCTGGGAAAGATCCCTTCAAAATATTGTAACCATTAACCAACTGCGAAAAGTGTCGACAGGTATCCTACCCGGGACAGGTATTGGCACATATGACAAAGACTTTTATAATATCGCAAGGATCATTACATATCAATATGTACATCCTTAATGCCTACTGCCCTTGAGTGAGGCTATATGTTATTATATTTCGATAAAACAAAAAGAATATTTAAAAAACTGTATTCTTATTTATGTTTTTTTTTTTGTAAGAAATACCAGGTCATTCAAAAAGTCCTGTCGTTTTTTTGGGGGAAATTATAAATAAATAAATATTTTCAAATAATCACCTTTATTCATCAAAATATCCACCGTTACAGTCGGCAACCTTCTCCCAACGAGATGGTAAAGCCCAAATTCCTTCCTTAAAAAACTGTTGATTTTTACTGCAAAAATAAGTGGTCAGTTCGTGAATTAGGTTGTCACGGTCTTGAAAACATTTTTGTCTCAGATTGTTGTCGAGATCTCTGAATAGGTGATAATCAGTGGGTGACAGGTCAGGGGAATATGGTGGGTGAGGCAAAACTTCCCAGCCTATTTCTGTCAATTTTTCCCTGGTCAATTTGGCGGTGTGTGGTCGAGCGTTGTCTTGAAGAAGCAAAGGTCTTCTTCTGTTGACTAAGCAGGGATCAAAAGTCTTAAGCTTGGATTGGCAATGGTCCAGTATATTGCAGTATACTTCTGCAGTGATGGTTTGCCCTTGATTCAGAATCTCAAAATGCACTATACCTTTGGCTGTCCAGAAAACAATGAGGAAAACTTTCTTTGGATGGAGATCTGGTTTTGGAAATTGTTTAGGTTCCTCATCTGCCGACAACCACTGATATGATCGTCTGAAGTTGTTGTACAACACCCATTTCTCATCACAGGTGATGATTCGATTCAAAAAGGGTTCGACTTTCAAGCGGGAAGTTAACGAAGATGCAGTTGTCAAGCGAACAAGCATATTGGCATCTGAAAGCTTATGAGGAATCCATTAATCCAGTTTTTTCACTTTTCCCAGTTCTTTAAGGTAATTCCAGGCAGTGGTGGCTGAGATATTAAGTTGAGAGGCTATCTCTGAACAACTTTGACGCGGATCCAACTCTACTACTCTTCGAACGTCCTCCTTATCAACTACAGTTGGTCGACCTGAGCGTGCCTCGTCTTCTAGTGTCTCGTCGCCTCCACGAAATTTTGAAAACCAAAATTGTGCCTTCCGCTCAGACAGCACATCTTCCCCAAACACGGAGCATATTTTTCTAGCAGTTTCGGCAGCTTTTGAGCCAAGTTTAAACTCATAGAGCAAAATCGACCGAATTTGAGTTTCAACTGAAATCATTTTAACTAGACAGTTGGATGGTGACTGCATTAAATTAATCCTCCTTAGCCTCCTATTCATAAAGTATAAACATTTGTGTTTACATGGATAAAAGTTGTATTGAACGGAATTAATTAGCAAACACTCTAGAATCAAAATAAACAACGAACAAACGAAAAACGACAGGACTTTTTGAATGCCCTGGTATAAATCGCAACTGAATATAGGAAGCCTTCAAAGAACGTCCAACCTGTAAACGAAGACCCAACATTACCTATCACAACTTTATAATGATACTTTGGATGTTGGAGGGGCCGAGATTTTTTCGAGGGGCGGAAAGGATCTTAATTTACGAAAAGCAAACAGTTGAGGGGGAGAAACGCTCGGGATTAAAAACTCAAACCAAATACTGCCGTTGTCTTTGCCTTAATGGATCCCGGGACCATAAAGGCTGTTTGCACTCCTTAACGGTTTTATAGCCTAACTTTGCCCGGAATAAGATATTGTCTTAACCATCGGCTTTTAGGAACTTTCCTTGAGGATATGGCGTTCAGGAACTACAGAAGGTCAGATGAAGCCTTAAAACTTATAATTAAATTATCATTCAAATTTATCATCTGTGCTTCAAACATTTTAGAAATATATAATAATGAATAATTTATTTATTTACTCAACATAATTTTACCTAATATAGTTAAGGAGAATAGAATTCATTTTAAAATTAATATAGTTTTCCTATTGGGTGAAAATATAAATTTAGAGCCTGGGTGGATTTCCAAAATAAATATGCGTAAATCTATTGTACAGAATAATTTTCTAGCATTACATATGCGTTACTTACTCCTATCTATATATGGAATATTAGTTAGGGGAAGTATTGCTATCCAGTGAGTGCAAGTAACCAAGTTTCACAAAATGGTTTGTGTGTGAACGTCCTGGCTCAAAAACGAAAAATCGAATGAAACTGAAATTACATATTTAAGGCTGGTATGTGTCTTTATAGTATCGACTTTTCTTCGAAAAAGACTCGAATAGTTAATATATATATACATATAATTAACAAAGAAAAGGGAACCATTTCATAACATCATTGCAAAAAAAAAAAAATGCTACCTATAGTACTCAGTTCATAGTAATTAATGAAAAAATACGTTTCGAAAACATTTGGTTGATATATCCCCGTAAATATCGTGTAAATGTCCTTTCTTATCTCTGTTACCGATATCTGAATGTATGTGGAATAATGTAATAATATGCAATAAAGAAAGAAAAAAATTTTGGAAAATTTACAGGAAAACTGGTTATCAATTTATTTATATCAGGTGGTGCATCTAGACAACTAAAGCTTGGTAGGACCACAATACAAAAAAATTAATACTTCATTCTAACCAGACTTAACCATCGTTTTATAGGGTATATATATACATATACATTCTTAATAGGGAAATTATTTCTGAACGACTCTAGAACGATGCACCCAGTTTTTTCTTTATTTAAAATGGTTTAACGATTTTTTTTCCGATTTATGAAGTATCAAAACTTAAGTTAGGATATGTTATTTTATTTTCAAGCTTGATAATACTTACAATAAAATCAAACTTAAGATGAAATGTTTTATTACTTTTATTTGTATGTGAGCATTCATAAATGAAACCTATTAAACATCTTATATTATTGTATGGAAACCTTTTTCGAAGCTAACCTAATGTGAATTCACATATTGTTCAACAACTAGGGCGATTTTGCAATTTATGTTTGAAAATCGTTACAAATTATTACCCAAGGTTTAATATAAAATTAATTAAGAATTATATCGGTAAATAAAAAGGTTTTCTCAGAGTCATTATATATATATTCCCAAAAAACTGGAAATTCACGAATGATTATTGAATATCTGAAAATTTAAAAAGAGAAAATCAGAGTAAAACGACAAAACTACCTTCTTAAGTTAGTTTATTGTAATACGAAATATAATTTATGAATAACGTAGATTTTCTCACTAATTAAAAATAAGAATCAATTAGCAATTAAATAGCTACATACATAATTGTATAAAATGTATAAATACACTCGTTTTATTTAATATGGTAATATAGATTTTCTTTAATGCTCGAATGTATTTAACAAAAACCAGTAGCTATTGTGAAACTATTTCTGAAACTATAATTGAAGGTGACGCAAAAAAGTTAGTTTTGGAATCGTGTATTTATACATTCATATTTTATTAATTATGTCCGTTATAGAGTAGTAAAAAGTTTTTAAAACTTTTTACAATAAAATTGATGTCCGCATTCAGAGAGGAGGGGTTCCGTATTAGAGGGGTTAAAAAGCATTAAATTTGCGACTTATTAGCCGGGAGTTTAAGGGTTTTCTTAGTATAGGGGTGGCCGTTAATTAAAGTTTCACTGTAAAAAAATTTATCCTATAAAATTATATATATATATATATATATATAATTAATTATACAGAGACAGAGGACTATCTTTTGGATACTAGAGGCGTTATTAATTAGTTAGAAGGTCCTCAGCCCACCGCCTTTGCTTTCCTTGATCTAAAACTTAACGCTGTGGCCTTCAGATTCCTTTTACATATTCAAAAATACCAATGAACTGTGCACTTTGATCATTTCAGATCATCTAAATAATTAGAAAAATTTTAAATAAGCGTAGAGATATTTCATTAAAAAATTCTTTAAAAAAAGGTTAACTTTTTTTTATAGCTGTTTTTATTGTATGCAAAAACAATACACAACAACAAATACTCATAAAGCTACAATCGATACATAGAACACGTTAAGGTAGAAATTCCATTTCCATGATATAATTAGGTCATTTTATTTTTTTTACATTATTAAACCGCAGGAAAATTAAAAGAAAAATAATCTACACAATAAAAAGTAACAGTAATTCGTTGTTTACAAAATCCTAAATTCTGATTAACGACATACAACATTTTTATTTAAGGTAACACTCAGGATCACAGAAGCCTCCAAAAGTTCATGCTTGGATTTCCCAGCATGTGCACAAACCACAATTTAAAAAAATATTATCATCAATTTAAATAATAAAACCAGTCTTGAACAAGTTATAAAATTATATACTATACCACAACAAACCATTAAATGTCCAACCTATTAAACCATTAATATTTGACATGATAAATCTGAGTTAATAACAATAAGGAAAAAATAATATTAATTGAATGAGGGAATCGACATGGCCTCTGATAATCATTAACGGAACAGTAATTTTTTTGTATTTCAAAAACCGGAAATATTTTTAGTTAGTTATTTTATTTATAGCATTCTTCCCCGCACCGTAGGTTGCCAACATGATGAAAAAATTTTAATAAGTAAAATTTATGAAAAGTTTTGCCTGTTTAATATGAAAAAATATAAATAAATATTATAGCGTGTGTGATAAAATATAACTATCTCAATTAAGTAATTTTTACTTTCTTCTAGCCTCCAAAATTTCACCAGGAAAGAATAAAGTATATGATATCATGAAAGAATTTATGGGGATGAAAATTAATTAAGTTTCAAGTTATAAAACTACAAGTTTTGTTTGAGGTTTCAAGTCTGTTAGGAACATAAAGGAAGATTTAAATTAAACTTAAAACATCCGTTTTTAAAGTTCAAAAACTCCTATGTGGGCTTTTCACTGCGGTAAACAAAATTAATTATAGATCTTAAATATTGAGAAAAGCAAAGAAAAAAGTAAGGAATACTATAATTTATAGTTTTTAAATGATAAACTATTATTATACATAAACTATTTTTTTTTTATTTATAATTGAATCGACAAAAAAATATCAATTGGAACAAAGGACGCCCTTGGAAAAGCTTGAGGGGGGCCTCAGGAAACTAGGTGTGAATGTCTGGAGAAGAAAGGCCTTTGAAAGAGAGAAATGGAGTTGAATTGTTCGGGAGGACAAAGTCCATCTTGGGCTGTAGTACCTCATAAGAAAAGAAAAAAAAAAAGACAAAATAACCCCGTAGTAAATTTGTTCATTAAATTAATTAAAAAAAGTGCTCATCATTTGTTGAAAAATTTGTAATCCAATCACTTTTCTCTAAAATTCTTTTTCACACGAGTGCGTAAGTTGATTATTGTCAGGAAATAAGTGAGTTTGCGAGATCGCTTAAAATTTTCCTCTTTGGTATTTGTCAGAAATAGTAAAGTTTGTGATACAAAAATTAAACTTAAGGCTAAAACTTGGGGACATCAGTTAGATTTATGCTACTCTAAGGATGATAAAATCCTCTTTTTTTCATGATTCATCGCAGCTTTATTTTAAGTCTCCCTGCACAAATATATCACCTGCTTAGTAAATAAAGCATCGCTCTGTCTACAAGAAGATCTCTCACGTCTCCACGAGACGATAAGTAGCAGATTGTAATCAATTGTAAAGTTAGAGATAGTTCAGGATTGAAGGAAGTTATCTATTCCACTGGATTGGTTATTATTGGTCTATTAAATTGAATGAAACACTAAGAATGAAGGAGAATTCGGGGTTAGACGGAAAAACTAGAGCGTTAACTCTTATATTCAGGCAAACAAAAAGTGATTTTCACTTTAGGCAAAGTGGCATAAATTTTATAAAACCACTTACTTCATTATCTTGTTCGCATATATTTTAGGTAACAAGTTGTCCGTGGATGAAATCTTTAGTCTGTTCCACGAGAAGAGAGAAATTGGGTAAACAAAGAAATGTGAATTGCGGGTCGGGAGGCATTCTCCCTTTGAAGGAGTTCCACAGCTTTCGCCGCGTTTGTTATAGTAAATTATGGAGCCCTGTCAAACAGAGAATGCCACATTTCACCTCCTCTTGTTTATCAAATTTCTTTCGTCTCGTGAGATGGACATTGTCCAGTTAAAAAAAAATGTAATATATCTTATTGTTTATGTGATCCGACATTTCTTCGTACGTTATAATGCTATTTTAGAATATGAAAAAAGATACAAGAATAATACATTATATGACAAGAATAAACATAGTGTGTAAAATATGGGTAGCATGATAAAAATAAAGGAGAATATAAAAATATAGAAGTTATAACAAATAAATGGTAAAATTTATTGCTGAGTACATAGTGTACTCAGAAAAAAATTCAACAAAGAATAAGAACAATTGAGGTTCACTTCAGAACGCTCAATATGACTGGATAGAAGGATTTCCTACAGGGAATTGTAAAAAAAAACGACTTTATTTTTTAATTCGCGACGCTTACTGATTACATTTTATGTAATCGTCACATCTGTCTAACGAGAGAATTCTAACAAGTTTTTAGGCTAGTATTGGTAGTTGGCTTCGACGTAAACAAAAATAAATGTTGAGAGTCTTAATTAAAATCTATGCAACATTTTAACTCCCTTCCAGGATCAAACAAATCCTTGTTAAGACGCCGGTTGTAATTTAATTAACACCCAACGTTAGACCGGCCGTAATACTCTATAACATTATTGAACGGATTACACGAGGCGATGAACCGACGTCCATAGCAGTAACCAATAAAACAGCCTAGCCCAACACTAAATTGCGTTTTATTGCTGCTATAAAGTGTTGTCACATCGTCACACCCACCACTCGCTTCAACGATCTTAAATCACATTATTATGCTCAATTCGTTCTGATTTCATTTAAATGTTATGTTTCGATTGTAATGAAAAAACAAAGAGCCTATGTGATTCGGTCCAGGGAGCTAACACTTGGAAGTTATTGGCCAATGACGCCTCTGTAGCATGCTTTTAGAAAATTGCTTTTCAAGAGTAGTGACATTGTTTCCACTTTGTAGATTAGACTTGATGAAAAAGTGGTTTCTGTTGGTTTATGTTGTGGGCCTCTTTGTCGACAGGGATGTAACGAGCTTTCTTCTCTACACAGACGTCGCGTTATCCATCATATCGTTCAAATAACTTTTGTATGACACATTGATGTGATTTTAATTTCATTTTTATTCTCTGTTTGCGTGACATGAAAATAAATAGCCTTTTATTTTTGCAATAAATTAAAATCATACAAAATACAATATAAAAATTTAAAGAAGATAAAGAGATATAAAAATAAATGTATAACTTTTTTTTCTCTTTTTTTCATAACAAAATTTAAACAAATTAAAAAAGTATTTACTAGGTAAATAAAAATTCTCAAGGATAAGATTCAAATTACGTCATACTGTTTTTTAAGTTAACTTTTTTCCAGTCAAATAACATTTTCTAAATCTTATTGATTTAAGTTTTTTAAGACATACCATTTTTTTTTTTTTTTAATTTCAAATGCAATCTTCCATATTCAACCCCCCCCCCTGTATGCTCGAGTTAATTCGAGCGCGCTAAACAGGCCAAACTGTGCACACTACAGATAATTCCAGCGGCGTTGTATTTATGCTGCTATAATTTTCAGACCCGAATATAATTGAGAATTGAAAATATCAATGTGATAATAAAATAAAAAACAATGATTTATTATCTGTAATAATGCTCTATATATAGCTGTAGCTTATGTTTACAGAGGGAGCTAGGTATTATGACCGATATCCAAAATAAAATAAAAATTTTAATTATTTTTGTTGTTTTTTTCCCAAGACAATGTTCTAAATTGCGTTTTTTTTTCACATTAAAAAAAATTGATTTATACCCCTTTTTTAAAAAAAAAAAAAATGTGCATTAAGGGGCTAAGGACAGTTATGTATAACCTATATATGCATAGCTATTTATAACCATTCATATCACATTTACGTACTAAACATGAATAAAAATAACTAAATATATAATAAGGAAAATTAAAATAAAATAAATCCATAATTGCTATATTTACACTCTGCTTCGGGAATTAGGAAACTGTATTTGAACCAACAGGTACTAATTGAGAACGCTATAGCTGTATACGCTCATATTATTTCCAAAATCTAACAAAAAATCACTTTTAAAATAAAAGTTTTAACATATTTCTTGTTCAATAAATGCACAGTTTATTAATAAAAATCTTAGAGTAATTTAAGGCTTAAATGAAATAGAAATCATGAAAAGTGCAAAATGTAAAATGTTTTGAGAATTAACGGTTTTTTAAAACATTTGTTTGTAACCTCATAACTGTATTGATTCATCGAGTTTGACAACTAAAAACTTAAAAACATCGAAGCGTTTAGTCAATTATGTTACCAAGCTTAAATTACTATTGTATTTATTAACAATAAATTTATATGTATTATTAAATTCTTTTTATTTGTTCATAAATTAAAAAAATATTTTTAGGTGTGCAAATAATATTTTACATTCAATGTATTTGTTTATATTATTTTTGCTATTACACCAATAATTTGTAAAAAAAAAAAAAAATTGGTCTAGTACAAATTTTATTAAATTCCATAAACTACTTTCACTTACTATGGTGAAAATGTAAATTGCGGGACAAGCTTGAATTTCAAAAACGGCTAGCACCGTATATTTTATACTCAAAGATTTCATTCTTTGATAAGTATTACAATCTGCCACAACCTTGGACAATAAGTAATAGTGATAAATACTCACATTTATGCAAAAAAAAAAAAATTGAATAAATAAAAATAATAAAATCAGTGATTCCCTACCAGGTTTCTGTGGAACACTGTGGTTTGCAAAATTATTTAGGAATGGATCATTCCGCATCAACCCAACCCAACTTTGAACTTTACCAACTCAGAGTTTCTTCAATTTGGCCAAGTTTGAAGGTGCCCTAGCCTTTCTTGGCTTTTGCTGAAAATATGGTATTTGACACTCTATTTGTATCAATGATAATGTAGGGGTTCTATTTACCTACTTCTACCAAAATGGTTCTGCCATTTTAGTACAATAACCGAAGCGGCTTAAAAAATGGTTGGGAACTTCTGCTATAGACGATCACACAACCATAAAAGGTAATCTCCAAACGTATTGCAGAATGGAGCAATGCACAAAATGTGCACTAACTGGACAAGAGTCCAATGTGTCTTCATGGTCGATGATCGAACACAATTGGTATCTCTGCAATCTGAGGCTGATGCAGATGCGATTACAGCTTCCACGTCCGTAGGTACAGTCACCAACCGACAGATGTAATCTTTCCGTCTTTGACGCGCTCTGATGGCTTGATTAGTTTGCTTCATTGAAACAATTTGACTTCATTTGAACTGATTTTTCCAACCGTATACTATTTTTATATTACCACATTGACCGAGATTGTTTTCAGTAGAGGTAATTTATTGCTCAAATCCATATCCGAGTGATCTTATCGAGAGTTTTCCATTAAAACTTGAAAGATCGTCGTAACTTCTCTGTGTCAAAAGATATGTCACGCGGTAATAGAAAAAAATAACAATATGGCAAAACTAAATATAAACTGAAATGCTCTCCTCTCCATCGCCCTTCTAATGGTTTTAATAAAGATTAATTCTACTTTTTTTTTTTTATTTCAAGGAAATTTTGTCTCTTATGCTATGCTGCAATGTACAAATATGTTTTTTATTTTAACAACTTTATTATTTTTACTTTTTTTTAGCGGAATTGATTTTTAAATTAATTACTATAAATCACAAAGATCAAGATAAATTAATTATACATGAATAATTTTTGGTTTTAATATTTTTAATAACTTTAATTTTACACACA
>NW_027109480.1:259875-269735 GCF_000696795.3 Halyomorpha halys
AGCTTGGTTAGTTTTTGTTATAACTAAATTAGAATACATTTGTATAATAGATTTAAATTAAATTAATTGAGATTATTGTAAATGCCTGTTCTGATTGTCTAGTAACACACGCCCTGAGATTAAGAGTCTCTCTCAGTTTCTTTTTATATAATAAAATTAAGAGTCTTTTATATTATAAAGGTTTAAATATAATTCTATTATCCATTTAAGAGTAAAGTTCTTAATTTGAACCCAAGTTCTCTCTTACATTTGAGAAAAGTTATAAAACTAGCAAAGATTCTTTTTATTTAAATTTTAATTTTTTAAAAATTATTACAATATATATTAATATTTTGAAACATTTCTGCCTTTTTTTCCGTTAGTCATTTTCAATTCTTTTTTCTACTTATACGCCCTAGTCAATATAATTTATTAAAATTATTTTGTTTCACAAACTCTACTCCACGGAAGTATACCGTTTAAACGGAAGATTCGTATCAAACTGTAATCATATCATAAGTAGCCATATACTTATGCCGAGATAACAAAAGACACTCACTCCCTAGCGAGCTTTGGCCAGAGGCAGTCATTCTTTCTCTCACTCCTATGCTCTAAAGAAAACCGAGAGTGAGTAAGGGCACTTCCGAAGAGCCCTCCAGTAGCCTGGGAGAGGGTAGATGCAGGGACATGAAGTACAAGAAAATGAATCATGAATCATAAATGCATGAGTGAGTCATCATTCATCTTATTCGCACCATCGTCATCTATCATCGTCAACGATCTGCAGTTTTCATTGCCCCCATTCAAAATTCATTAACCTCAACCATAAATGTTCTGTTTCGGCCACCCTTCATACCTGTAGTTACAATAGATTTAGTATTTAACAATCTCTATTGTTCAACCAACCTTCTCTTCCCGTTGCTTTATGCCTCATTTCATTCAATAAATTTCTATCCAGTCCACAAACAATATCCAACTAGGGATTCAAAAGTAAAGTAACGCCTGGGGTTAGTTTAAAGGCGGACTTATTTCTAATGGTGATGATTTCAATTAATAATAATTTGAATGACCCTTATGAAATTGTTCGTTACGCATAAGAGTAATAGGTAGTCAAATGATAAAATAAGTCATAACTAATAGAGCTAGTAGAAGACATTCACACCATATTTACTGATACATAATTTAAATGATAACAAAATAAGAAATAGAAAATAATAATAATGAAATGAAACAAAATTAAACTTAAAGTAAAATAACAAGCAGAATAGTGACGAAAAGGCAACCCGTGTATAATGAGGGTGTAATTTATTTCCACAAAATATAAAAAGAAATACATAATTACATTGTTCAGAGATAATTGAAAACTGGAATGAAAATCGAAGTATAGAGTACAAAAGATTGATGAAAATTTTAAATTGAATATCGGACAGGTGATAGATTCCTCAACAAATTGATAACATGAAAAACGGTCCCGAAGGCCCGGCTTGTTTAACTTTTGAATTTATTACCGGTCTGCCCTGTACTTCAGGTTACTGCCTATAAAACATCTGTCACTGGGCACACAACACCCTTCCCAACCCTTAACTACAATCTCAATTATATCTTTCTAATGGTAGTTTATTGTTTTGTTTTTATATTTCTATTCTATATATTTATAATTAATAATAATCTGAATAACCCTGGAGTAGTTCGTTGCGCATAAAAGAAAAAGTAATAAAATAATAAACAGGGAACTTCTTAGTTTATTCAACAAATTATTCAATTGTTTACAAATATAAAACCATAAGTACTATACGGTAAGTGTCGATATTCTGGATTTATTTAAAAAAAAAAAAATCAAAATTTATCTAATTCACCTAATTTTTTCATTTAATTTTAATTAAATAATAGTACCTGCCACAATCGAGGGCAATAAGCATTAAACGTAACCATACAATATATACAGAATGAAAAATAATAAATTAAAAATTAAATGATAGCAATATAGAAAAAATATATGTAAATATTATTTTTTTATTTATTGCTATTTACAACTGTACATTATCATACATTTAGTAAAGTATGTAAATATAAGAACAAAATGATATAACATAATATTTTATACACAAGATAATGAAAACTAAGTATAAGTAAAAATAAAAGAATATATCTGATACACATTCGTGCCTCTGAGCCAAGCTCATATGAAAGGTAAAGCAAGGCTCCGAGAGAACCCAGTGCCTCTGGGCTCATTTTTAACCAACATGAAGGATAAAATTTGATATATAAAAAAATATATTTTTTTTAAAACTCTCAAACTCTTAAAACAAACTCATAATTACGTTATTTCAAAATAAATATAATTTCAAAAATACATAAAATCCAAAGGTAGTTGCACTGACACATCAAAGTATTGATTTTAAAAATTATTTTGGAAAATTAAAAAAAATCCAAAAATTGAAGACTAGAGAAAGTTATCTACATAAAACGGTTGATTTCAAAATGAAAAAAAAACATAAATATAGATTAAGGAGGCACAACGACAAATAAATTAATAATATAGTTTAAAAACAAAGAATGATTCTGGGAAATAACATAACAACAATAGGAGGGAGGCTTTAAAGAGAGTTAAGTTAGGGGTTAGAGTCCAGCCAGTGTGGTACTGAATATAAAATACCCAATTAGTGTTCATTATGGAATAATTTAATTAATGGCGAAGTATTTAACTATGGATAAATATTAAAAGTATTATTTAATTAATTAAAAGGTAAACATATTTATATAAAACAAAAGCTCTTTTGTATTAATAAAGAGTATAATTTAATACCCGCTCAAACAAATGGGTCTCTTTTATAAGATGGTAAATTATTTCAGATGGTTCATTGTGAAGATGAGGGAAGGGTCTCGTAACGTTGATAGAAAAATATATATAAATAAATACATAATATGCATAAATAAAAGGAAAGACTTTTTACAAAACTCTTTTAGTAAAAGGGCTCTGGTTCGGAAGTAAGGAAACAATCCCAGTTACTTTAAATTTTTTGGAGCAGCGAATGATGAATAGAAAGTTACTATTACTATAGAACTTCATTATTGGTATTAATCTTCATTACTATTAGTAATTATTATGAGTTATTATTATTTCCATAATTACCCTGAACTCATAAATAAAACATGCAATGTCTGTCATGTATTCGAAAGAAAATTATTTTTAAATCAAAGTTAAACTCCCTAACCACTCAAACCCCTTAGTTTCTAACCTTGGATCCTCTTCCATTCCTGACAATCCTCCTAGGCGTCTGAAAAGAAGATGGTCACGAGACCTAAAATGTCATTAGAGTGCTACCAATGGGTAGTCTCTCTACACGCCTGTAACATTCCAATTTAACTTAGATCAGATTTACTAAATGTATTATAATGTACAGTTGTAAATAGCAATAAATAAATATTCAAAAAAAAAAATCAAAGTTAACTTATTTTCCTAATCTCGACAGTTAACTTTTTAATATATGGATATACTAATAATTTATATTTTTTAATACATTGATTTTCACCTACTTTGTCCATTATAAAACAAATATGTTTTGTAAAAGTGTGATGAATTTCGCTGGCTGGAAAAATGTTCTTGACGAGCCACAGATACTTTTTTATATTTCTTAATATTGTCTGTCAGACTGACAGTATGCTTTGACAGTAGACTGGGTATGCTATGTCCATTCGCTACTCGACACTTTTAATTTATTCAAGTCCTTTCTTATAATTATTTAGTATAATCTAAAAAAAGGAAAATCCACAAATACTGCATTAAATAAAGTTGTACTCCCACAAACATCTACAGCCCTTAGGTATCTTCCAATCATCTCCTGCCTTCCAGCGAATGTTTGAGTTCCTCCTTCTCAATTAGAGCATTTCCCTGCTCTTGTACAAACTAATCGTTACTTTAAACCTGAGTAAATTTAAAAACCTTCCAGGATACTGGAAAAGGTTGCTTTTGTCACGTCTCGCTAAGCGGATTTCCAATTATCTCGAAGCAATATCCCTAGCTGGAATCCAGATTAGATATTGCCACTGAAGGAAAACATTGCAAGGCCTAATTAAGTTTCATTAGAAGATTGAAATTAATCTCGACTACTTATCGATTGACTTGCCCTTTTGATATCAGTTAATTAATATCTCTTTAGATATTTGAAACTTTAATCCTCTATCAGGATAAGTTATAACCTTTCTTTAAATGAATTCACCAGTTTTATTTCAAGGATCTTATCCTCGAGATTAATCTTCTAATTATCTTCACTCCACTGACGATTGTCTGTGCATTCATACATTCCATTCTATTCTATTGTTGAAATGTTTTGGAGTGATGTTTGTGATCTAGTCTTTTTCTAGTTCCAGTGATCCCTAAATTATTACCCCGTCTGATTAGTTATTTAATATTTTTTCTTACAATTAAGGGTTTGTTTTTGGAATGTTTTAATCGGAATGTTTTAATCGTATCTTTTTTGGAAATATTAATGTAATTTTCAGTTGATTAAATATAGTTTCCAACTAAATATTATATAGTTATTACCATCTCAAACGTGAAACAGATAAGTAATATCAATACAGACATTAACATTGGCTTACATACAAATTAATTACATACAGTTGAAGCCTAATAGTACAAGATTCCTGGAAAATTAAAAGATAAGTAATTTCACCCCACTTACTGATTATGTTAATGAAAACTACATATAGTTAATCGTCAAAATTTATTACTTTGCCAACCATAGTTGAGACAATAAAAAATAGTAGAATTTTCAAAAAATTAATTTTTCATTCGGAGCTGTAACGTTCAAAATTACCTACAATACCTAAACAATTAAAATTCCTACACTTCAAAAGTCATTTAAAGAATAGTAAATTTGCTAAAATATAAGCACTAGTAAAACCATTTACGATCAATAGAACTCGATATACAGTTTTTAAAAAGCATTTTTAAAGCAATTTTTTTTCCTCACTAACGAAAAATCAATATTTATTATATTAATTCGCATTATTCGGAAAAAAAATCATATCTAATCTATCAACCTTTAGACAAACAGATATCACTAAAATTATAGAAGCTACCTAAATATAGTTAATTACGTTTAACTTTGTATAAGTAATATTTTCCATGATATTGGCTAGAATATTGATTTTTCGGTATTTGGAAAAAACTCTCAGGAACCATGAAAGTAAAGCGTTCTATTTGAAATCTTAGTTTGAAAAATTTATTCCACTTTGAATAATGTGCTATCCAGTGTTTTATTGTCATAGGTTGCTCTGAATAAAACGTGAGCGAAAATTTTGGGTTTTTCTGGAATAAAATAAACTTAGGGGGAAAACCTAAAACATTTTGATAGTTGCTTTTTAATGGCATTTAAAAAGTATTCCTAAAACAGATAAAACATAATTTCTTGTATAATCTAGGTAGAAATTCAACACTTTTCCTAACAAGAAAGTAATGCAAAATCTTTTCTTTACTTGATAGAACGCAGAAATATATTTTTTGTAACTCCTAGAACAGCCACGATTTTTTATTTTTCCAAAGGCATCGATTTTGATTCTAAACAATGTATATTTTTCCTTAAAGTAACAAAATATTGGGGTGAAATGACTTTTTTTTTCTTCCTCTTAGGTTCTGAGACTGTTATGACATTTACCTGAGTTATTGTTCATCTAATCCACTGTTGTCAATATATATTTGGCACGTATTTGATTAAAATTGTTTGTCCAAAAAAATAATTTAATACACTTCTTCTAATGGAAAATTAATGTCATACTTTTTCACTAAGGGCTACTGA
Organism: Halyomorpha halys; assembly: GCF_000696795.3. NCBI lineage: Eukaryota > Metazoa > Arthropoda > Insecta > Hemiptera > Pentatomidae > Halyomorpha > Halyomorpha halys. The sequence continues at coordinate 265,656 of NW_027109480.1, forward strand.
AGCAAATATTTGCCCGATTATAAATGAAAATATGTAGTAAATGAGCGATAATTTTTTGGTTTTCTCGTGTAGGGGCACTATTATCAAAGACCGGCCGTACCTACATCGTTAGCACTTCCCGCCGAGACGAGGAGCTTCAAGCAGTGGCACATAGGAGCGCCACTCATGTTTCCCTTATGCAAACATTGTATTTATTTATTTTAATATGTAAATAATTTTTTATTTTACAAATGTAAATAACATCACAACTGTAAATAATTTGAACCAACAAAGAAAGTTGGCCAAGGGGAATATATTGAACCACAAATAAGTGCGTTCCTCTAGGCGGTGCCTTTCACCGGCCTTTGTAGATTTAACAGAATCATTACCCCATCGATGGTAAGACGTCCTTGATATTCTTTTAAGCTATCAATTTTTGTTTAAATAATTTATCTTAAAACAAGTTTCCTTCTCCGTCGGACACCCCTTATCTCTACCTAACGTCCTTTCGTAGGAACCGGCGGCTAACTACCTTCTGGGCTTACATACCTCCTCCGTATCTACCGGAATAGTACCCGATAGAACGAAGGCACCTTCCTGCACCACCTGGTGGTAAGTTAACCTCTAGGCTTGCATACCTCCTTCGTACCTACAGGAATGAATCCTCTGAGAAATAACGGTTGTCACCCGTTAGTCTCATCCTATCTTATGTTCTTCCTGGTCAATTACCTTACCTATATATAAGTTGAACGACACTCGAATAAAATAAACTTTGGGCGTACATATAAAATATTTCAATAATTACTATTTAATGAAATTTACTGTATCCCTTGTACAGTACAGTTAAAAACTGAACCATTTTCTGGCGATTTTTTTTTTTTTTTACTATTTAGTAAGGCGCAAGTATTTATTCCCCAAAACGATGGTTGACCAAGTCATCTATTTTTATTCTTATAGTTTTCATTAAAGTAATAAAAAATTGGGGTGAAATAACTCTCCTCTTAGACTATTGGTCGATAATCTCCATATTGGAATGTCGAGTTGAAGATCTGTTTTTAAATGACCCTGAGCAATTAGTAGCGGAGTCTTAAGTAGTTTAGGATTCAAGTGTACTGGCCTCCATCATTAGTGCTACTGAGAGATTTTTTTTTGTTTTTTTTTTCTTCTCCTTGTCGCAAAAAGAACTCCATTAAACTGAATAGGGTGAGGCTTTATGTATTGATGGGACGGGCACATAAACCATTCTGAATAGTCCGGGAGGGTGTGTTTGCAGAAGGTGGGTGAAACATTTAAGCGGCTCCCTGGCAGCTAGGTCGGCCCGTAATAGCCCCAAGCCCTGCAACCGATAATCTCCTCTCACACCTTCTAAATATTTAATATCTGAAAAAAGTTGCCCTTTCACCATTAAAATTTTTAAAAAAAATTAGTTCCGATTCTTTTACTGACAAAAAAGTACTGATAATATTCTTAATTTGCTATTTCAAAGTCCAATAAAAATATTTTTGTCATAATATATATTTTTTATTGTGTAATATTACATTCTGTCTTATATTTATAGATAATAGTAATAATCATCATACAGCTCATTCACACCATATTTAAAAATATGCAAATTATATGATAACAAAATAAGAAATAGAAAAAAATATAAAAAAATAATAATACTAATTAAAATAAATAAAATTAAACTTAAAGTAAAATAACATCTTGAACACAATCATTCCTATTTAAAAATTTTAAATTAAGCCAGGGGAACTCCGAACCGAACTCTTCCCCTTATGGAGGAAAGAGCAGGATCCCGACGCTTCTCTCACAAACGCGTCACAAGTCCAATAAAAAAAAAATTTAGACCAGTTCTGGCATAGCGCAACATTCATTTACCTTAAAAAATCGTATGAATGTCTAGAGTTGAAAATAACGAATTCCAATTTTATCCCTGCCAATAATACAAAAGATAAAGGATTTATGAATGCGATTAGATGATCTCGGCTTTTTCCTGTTTATTCCTTTAATTATTCATGAAATGATTCAATATTTCATATTCAACTATTTTTTATTATTGCCGGCAATGAGAACTGTACGTTTAATTCAAATAAGTAAAATTAAAGGAAGGTTTTTTTTTTAATTTGTCATTTAAGATCTATTAAACTATTTTAATGAGAATAACTCCTATCTGGTATTGAATATTACTTAATTATACGTTTATTTATTGAATTTATTCAAAATTGTTAAAGCCGATTTAAGTCTAAAAAAAGTTTAAAATCGATTCTCTAAAGTGGCACTTACGGCCGATTTTAACGAAATATTTTCTGTAATATTCTCTATACCATATGCTCTAAATATGTAATTTCAGTTTTTTATTACTTTTCGCTTTTGAGCTAGGCAGTTCACAGACTAACCATTTCACGAGACTTTATTTTTTATTTTTAGTTATGTGGACCAAGAAAGCCTCTTGTATTTCCACCGAAAACTAGAATACGAAATTTCGTAAGATCGCAATACCAAACAATTCTCATCGCCATAATCCTACTCTAAGGTTGAATCGACACACACTGGGCTTAACAGCGAGTTTAATACGATATCCTTAAAACTTGGGATATTTAATATTTAAATGGGAGCCGTTAGTAAGGCGATTAGCTTGCTAGTGACATCGAATCCAAATTGGTCATTATTCACAACTCTAAGAGAGAAAATTAGATAATTTCCTTGATTGAGATGAAAATTTTTCTCCTCTATTTATCAGAGTATTTCGGCTGAACACAACTCGAGGTACAAAGAATAACGTTATGTTTTTTCGCTGAATATTTTTAAAATTAAATAAGAATAAAATCATAACATATAATAGAGTACAAACATTTTCATACCTCATTTAAAATCTTAAAGATTTAGAGTTACAATTTACTTTACTATATAATTAAATTTATTTTAGTACATACCTACAGTATCTTTCATTTCAGCAGATAATATGAAAACGTAATAAGCGAAAACATAAGGATACTTCTCTTTCGTTATGACTAGTTTTCTTCATTTTTTAAAGGGGAAAATCCCACATGCGTCTCCTATATTTTGATGGAAATAAATATATAGTATGGACTCCTGTCAATATTAGGGACTTAACTAATTCGGAAAATAAAGATAATAAATCCAAGAAAAAAATTGGGAAGTTATCGTGAGCAAAATATCTTATGGCATGCCCCTGATTAAAAATAAGTTCGGGACTGAAATTTTTCCTATAACAAAGTGAAAAATTGAAATAAAATAACAATCAAAATATTGAAGTATTAGGCTTACTAAGATAATAAAAAAGCATTCAAAAATAGCAGGAGTATTTTATCTTAAGTTAAGGTGTTAAAATAAATAAGATAGGACATTTTCGATTCCAATACCATTACTGTGCTTTTTTTTAACGTGTTTTTTTTAATATGAAATGATCCGAAAATAAATTGTATAAACATATTCCGTTTACAGTTTATTTATTATTTTTTGTTATTTACAGCAACTTTTCTAATAAAATAGACTGACCAAAAGTGCCACTTTATATAATCATTTTTACGATTTTCTCAAAACCTCCATATATATACCACCATTTAAATGCTGAATATTAAAAAAAAAATCTTTTAGCGGGTTTTAACATGGAATGGTCCGAAAATAAATTGCGTAAACCTATTCCGTTTACAGTTTATTTTTTCCGAAAGTGTGTTTAACCTTTGGAATCGGTCCTTTTATTTAGAAGTTAAAGCTGAAAATGTAAACGGTCATAAAATCCGATTCTCTCTTTCAAGCCGGTGTTTATCAAGGTTGTGAACAGATACTGCTTGTATTTACTATAGACGAAGGAATAACCTGTTTCGAAAAGAGATAGCATATACAAATCTTTAAATATTTATGTTATTTTGTTGAAAATAACTTTTGTTAGTTCAAAACAAATTTTCAATTATTGCTTTTCCTCTTTGGCTTAAACAAAAAATAATTAAATAAATAAACTATTATCTTAATTATATTATTTCAATTTCTTCAGACAAGGTAATTATTTATTAAATAAATCAAAAATTCGTATCCATTTTTGTCTCAACACTTTTATTTTTCACCAGTCCAACGTTT
>NW_027109480.1:269785-272959 GCF_000696795.3 Halyomorpha halys
AGTATCGAATCTGTTCAACAGGCATTAGTGGTGTATTTAGAAAGGATACTGTAGGACAGGAGGTTTACGACGGAGAGTAAAGGTGATCTGGTGGGATTTTCAGGATTTATTTTGATTCTCCAGTTTTTACACCATTCTTCAATAGATGTTATGTGTGTCCTAAAATAAATTATATAAACTTATTCCGTTTACAGTTTATTTTTCCGAAAGTGTGTTTAACCTTTGAAATCGGTCCTTTTATTTATTATTATTATTTAGAAGTTAAAGCTAGAAATATAAACGATCATAAAATCCGATCCTCTCTTTTAAGCCGATTTTTATCAAGGTTGTGAACAGAGACTGCTATTATTTATTACAGACGAAGGAATAACCAGTTTCGAAAAGAGATAGCATCTTCTACAAATCTTTAAATATCTGTGTTATTTTGTTGAAAATACCTTTTGATAGTTCAAAACAAATTTTCAATTATTGCTTTTCCTCTCTGGCTTAAACAAAAAATAATTAAATAAATAAACTGTTATTGCTTATAACACTTCCAAGTCCTTCTTCAGTACTTAATTTTATTTTGCATCTGCATTTATTTTTTTTAATACGTTTACTATGTTCAAATATAATGAAAACATATTCGGAAAAAAATATCGCCAAGGATCAGGTAAATATACATAAAAGAATCTATGTATATAGGAGTGGGGTAGCTCAGTTGTAAGGCACTGTGCTATTTACTCCAAGGACCCGAATTCGAATCAGGCTGTAGCAGATAATTATTTAGTCTGTTACTGTAAACTTAACAGTACTTCCTTACAATGTACAGTACCTCTGAACCGTTATGAGTTGTAGCGGTGCAAACTTAATTAATATACATACACCACAGATTTAATATATATACATATACACATATGTATATATGTTTAGAAATAGTAAAAACATAAATAAAGGGATAAATATATTGTACGATCCAAAAAAATAATCCTGACCTTATAGTGGTGTAATATAAGAAATTCCATTAATATTGTTTCTGTTAAACTATCTCGTAACTAGTGTGTAACATATTGTACCATTAACTAGTAATGGATAACGGTCTAATATTTCCAATTCTTCCAAGATCCTAGTAACTTTAAGTTCTTGGTAGACGATACATGGTAGAAGACGGGCTGAAGGTGGCTGGACTTGGTCTCTTTAGATGAGTGCCAGAGGATCGATGATGGACGCAGTGGCGCCAGTATCCTCCAGCATTCTCTCATCCCCGAAGTAGGCATCCTTGGTATAAACATCCGGTTCTTCTGTCACTATGAGCTCAACAGATGGAACTTCACGACGTAATAAATTAATTTGTTCGTCAATTCTAAAATAACTGTCTTCTTATGTATGTATACCAAACATACTAAGCCTTCATTGTTCTACATATTATGTTTCAGAATTTGTTCCCTTCGGATCAAATTCTGTATAGTTGCAGACTATGCTATGATATCTGATAGTATTAGCTGATATTGCAATGAAACGGGTGCTTTTTCTCAAAATGTTACTGTGTGATTCTTCGTTAAATATCACATGAAAACCATTAGTATGACATTATATTAGAGAAAATATCCAAAATTACAATATGCAAGTACCAATATCTAATATATCATTTTGCATTTACCCAATATTGCACTTAGCGGACGCGTTAAGATCAAAATAGGTATCGATCCTTTATGAAATATAACGTAAAACCCGATTATAAGATAAAAATAGTTGTCCAGAGAACAGGTACTTTTGGTAATGGGGTTGTGTACATGTTTACAGGTATAACACTTACAACCTATAGATATTTCAATTTACAGATGACGAAAAGTCTTCAAAATTAATAAGATAAAAACAATGCCTCCACAATTGGAGGGTTTGCTTCAAAAATGAGTTAGCTCCAATTTTCCCAGTTTTTGGGAAACAACTAAAAAGTTAGAAAAAATCATGATTTAAGTTATGTAAAAATATTGTTTTTGCTTACTTTCAAATATGAGATTTACATATTCCAACAGTATATATTCTTGTACCAAACAAAAGCGTTTTTTTTTTTGTTTTTTTTAGCACAAGATAGTGCTTATAATGCCCAACAGCAATAGAATGGAGCTAGTTCTTTTTTGCTGCAAACCATTCAATTTCAAGAACATCAACAAATTTAATCTCTACCTCCACCAAAAAATAAAGGGAATTTTAAGCATATTTAAAATTATTAATAAATGAAAAATGTTCATTTCCATTTAATTAAAATCTATATTTTTTATATGAACAATATTGAATAAAAAAAATTGTTTGTTATTCATATCATTATTTTTGTAACATATTTCATACAATCCATATCGTAAATCTAAACCATAAAGTATTTATTTATCAACAATATTTACATTGACTTACCTATATATGGAATATAAAGTAAGGAGAAGTATTGAGATTTTGAAAAATTTGTAATTCTAGTTTTCAAATGGAATACACGTTTTGAGGTCCTGAATTCAAATCACTGTCTTGCAAAATGACCTGTGAATGTCGTTGTTTGGTTCGCTCGTTCGTTTTTGTTTAATGGCGTAAAATTTCTTATTTGTTTAGAATTATATTTATTTTATTTTTAATAATAATTAATCGATGCTATATTTATGGCAGTAAGTTTAATAATTTTAAAAGTTGAAATTCTTATTCCAACTTTTATCATCGTTTCTAAGTGTTATTGGTCGGAAGTGCCACAGTGGAAAATGGTTAGTGTTTCTGTGACCAGCCTTGCTCAAAAACAAAAAGTTATAGGAAACTTAAATTAAATATTTATGGAAGGTGTCTATGCCTGGGATGTGACAGCAACTTTTCCGATAAAATATAAAGTGCCATTTTATAGAATCATTTTTCAATTTTCTCAAAACCTCCATATATGTATATATGTGTACCATTATTTAAATGCTGAATATTAAAAAAAATCTTTTAACGGGTTTTAATATGGAATGGTCCTAAAATAATTTTTTTTTAAATTATTTATTTAATGTAATTTACAACTGTACAAAATAATACAATAGGTAAATATGTAGCATGTTTCATATACACTTGAAAATCTTGGAAAGGAACCACCCATTGGTGGTACTTCAAACATTAATTTAAATTAGAAGGTCCCGTGGCCATCTTCTTTTCAGACGCCTCGGAGGATTATCAGGGATT
>NW_027109480.1:274059-298658 GCF_000696795.3 Halyomorpha halys
GGCTGTAGCAGATAATTATTTAGTCTGTTACTGTAAAGGTAAGTAACAGTACTTCCTTACGATGTGCTGTACTCCTGACCCGTTATGAGTTGTTTACTATGTATACGTTTACTATGTTCAAATTTAATGAAAACATATAATTAAATAGATAAATAATTATTTATCACACCACACATTTTTTTTTTAAAATCCTCAGCGAAGGTGATGTTTGCCTTGAATACATTCCTAATATCATTACATCTATACTAGATTATATAAACTGACTTATAGCAATTATTAATATTGGAATATATATATATAAATAAAATAAAATTGAGAGATAAAAGGAAGAGAAAAAGAATGTATATTTTTTTATTCGATAACGGTAAGTGAAATGCAAAAAATAGTATTTATAAACTATTTATTTAAATGTGTTTGTACGTAATTGTTTTCTGATGGTAATCAAATATTTCCAGAATGTGAGGGCTATTATCGTTTAATAAAGTTGCCAAATGATATGGTAATCTGGAGTCTATAACAAATGCCTTTATTATAGTTAATTGTCTACATTTTGGTCTAGATATTCCTGCTAGTATTCATGGATTAGTCGAGTGTGTCCAATTTGCAGACTGCCAAGACTAAATAATGCATTTACTACGCTCACATTTAATGAAAAAAAAATTGAAAAAAAAAATATCGCGAAGATCTGTAAGTTCCAAGTAAATATACGTAAAATAATCTATGTTAATACATATATATGAGCGAGTTTGGTCAGTGGTAAGGCACTGTGCTATTCACTCCAAGTACCTAATTTGAATCCGGCTGTAGCACATTATTATTTAGTAAATTACTGTAGCCGTGAGTAACAGTACTCCCTTACAAAATACTGAATTAAAAAAAATCTTTAGCTAAAGTTCCTATAATTTTGTTTATGGGAAATAATTAACCATTTTTCATTGTTAACAACTATACAAAATGTATAAATATGAATTATTATGAATTTGAACTAAAGAAGAAAAATTTATAAATAGAGATAGCAGCTTAGACTGGAAAATCGGTGACAGCCCAGCGCAGCGATATGGACACAACTTAATTATATTTTGTTAAAATGTTGCATTCTTGGTTGGAACAAAGTTGAAATTGAAATGAGCAACAGAAAAATAATAATTTAATGTTTGAAATTTGTATAGTTCCTATGAATCATTTGTGACAGAAATGAAAGGATTCGGGAGGATCTGGATGCGAAATCAGTGCGAGACACAATGTAAGAGCGGCGACTGAAGTGGTATGAACACGTCTGTAGAATGGACGATACCAGGAAAGTCCGGTGGTATTCGGAAGCAAGCCCGGAAGGAAGACGGCCTCGTGGCAGACCCTGGTGCATGTTATCTGAGTACATTGGAAAACTAGGGGCAGCGACCCGGAGAGGAGAAGACTAGCCAGGGACAGATACCGCTGGGATAGATAGACTGAGACTGCCACTCCACACTTGGAAGAAATTTATTTATGGAAGAGAATAAGAAGAAATTTTGATAGCAACGGAAAATTAATAATTTAATGTTTGAAATTTTTATAGCGACCCCAAATTAATATTTTAATGTTTGAAATTTTTATAGCAACGGAATAATAATAATTTAATGTTTGAAATTTTTATAGCAACGGAAATATAATAATTTAATGTTTGAAATTTATATAGCAACGGAAAAATAATATTGAATGTTTAATTTTTTTTTTTAATTTCCTTCCAAGAGTGCAGTCCTTCGGTCACTCCGTTGGTTGGAGTGTTTAAGTTTTGGTTTGGCGTGATAGAGTTTAAAACTCCGCATCACTCTAAAAATTAACACCGTACTTCATTCTCTAAATAGTTCCAGGTTGTGATTGGCTCGGAGTGGAGTGATCGTCAGTGGGCGCCTCTATATTACTCATTATAGTCACGGTTACCAGTAACTAGCTCCTTGTTAGGGAGATCATGTTACAACAGGAATCGCCCATGTTAACAGGCTTCATTATTAAGCCTTGCTATTTAACCTATCAGACTCCCTTCTCTTAACTAAATAACCCTGTGTGCGACTCGACACACTAATTATATTAATTAATACAATAGTAATAATGAACTAATATGTATTTCTTATTTTATTTAATTTTTTCTTGTGTATATAAAGCCCTAGAAACATTAAAACCAACTTAATAAAACTGTATATTTCATAAATGACTACATTTCACGCTAAACTCATAATGCTTCAATATCTTTTAAAATAAATCTACTAAGTACATAGCATAACATGCACAGTATAGGTCTTCATTATTTCTATCTTCTTTCTTTTTTTTATTGTATATCTAGAATAAAATTAAAATTAACTAAATCTTTCATTTTCGTTTATTATAAAAATAACTTGCTATATTTTGCAAACTATAAATTTAACTAACTATAAATTAAATAGTATTAACTATAAATTAACCTAACTACAAATTTAACTAACTATAAATATAACTAAACTTAAAATGAACTATTTTTTTTCCCATTTAATATGTCCTGAGTTAGGAAGTGTAGATATCACCACCAACTAAAGTACAACTATTTCCATTAATATTTCAGTTTTTTTTTTTTTTTTTTTTTTTTTTTTTTTTTTTTACATTGATAATGTAAAACGTTGGGGAGCGGCTGGCTATCTATTGTCTATATCGCTGTAGCCGTTGAGGAGCTCTCGCGGGTCCACCCAGCCTCTTGAAGTGGGTACCCTTAATTGGGTAAAAATCTCGAGGTCGAGCGTGATTCTGATCATATCTCCTCCTTGCATCACCGTTGGTTAAGTAACAGTACTTCCTTAGAAATTATTGCACTCTTAACCCTTCATGTCTCGTAGCGGTACAGATTTATTTTTTAATTTAATACTTCAAATTTTGTAAATATTTTAAAATGGTTAAAGAAACTTCACGATTGGGTCAATTTCACGACTTAACCGGGACTCGCCGACTATGCGTCGCAAAAATAGGTATGCGTAAGATCGTATGTTTTTCTTCAGATTTCGAATAGGATCTGATCGGGTAGAATACAGGTATATCCTCACCTGGTATTGCTATATCCATATTATCCCGGATAAACGGGGTTTCACTGTACTAATGATGCTAGAATTATTGATAGGTAGACCGGTTATTGTTTGCTGGAGTTTAACTTGGGCCTATATTTCTTGGTATTGGAATCTTTCATATATAAAAAATTTCCTACATAACCACTAATAAATTGATTACATTTATGTCAAATGAAATTGTAAGCTTACGACGTACTCCCCAAACGTTATTTGTAAACCTAATTTTGGAGCAGGGTAACATCAGATTTCACAAAGTAATGAAATGAATTGTTCTATCCAATTCTGTTTATAAGTGTGTTGGGGTCGAATATATTTGATCCGCGAGGGTGGTATAAATACTTCCAACATCCATTAACCAGCTACCCTTTGACAGCCGATAATGTAATCAGGAAAGAACAAATGAGAATGACACCGAGGGAGGTTAGGCTGCTTGGGATCGATCCCCGCCAGACAATCCATTTAGCAGATACTCAAAGTCATTTCCTAGCAGTAACTTGATCCGCGGATGGTTCTTTTCTCTTCATAACATTTGGGAAACATTGCGGGGTACTTCATTATCACAAATGCTTATAATTGTGCTATGTCTACTTAAAGCTGTACCACGTTGATATGGTAGAATGGCTATAGGTTTTCTGTCATTACATTCTAGCGTTCATTACATTTTAATTATCTCTATATTGATTTACTATTACTCTAAAGTGGGGTGGGTGACTTGTATAGTTTTTCATGTTTTTTATTCCTAAACCTAATATACGTTTGCTCTCTTGCAATAACAATTTTATCCTGTAATTGTAATCAGGCTTCACTTTTATCACTGAAAAACGAATGTTCTTCAAATATCAAGCGAAATCTAGTCATTTTCTCTCCGCAATCTGTACGACTTTGGTACACCTTTTTTTAACATGGAGTACATGCATAAAAATGTTATTGTTTCGTTGTCCCGCGTCCTTTTCACTCCTTAGAGGTTCTAGGAGGTTTCATGTCGTAGACAAAAATATGTTTTTTAATAATTTAATATAATTGAATACAATGTTGCAAATTGGATTTATTGGTTTAAAAAGACTTTTTTTTTCGCAGAATACATTGTCTGAACCATGAAAGAAAACAATAATAGGGTACATTAAACACATTTTTTTAGTTGAAAAAATAGGGATCCTAACCCAGAAACACAATGAGGGTCCAGCCCCAGGAACAATAACAATGTGGGGCCTATCTCAGGAACATCACAAAGTCAACATGTCAGTGGGGATCTCAACATCCCCAGGAAAAAATTCACCGGTTTTTTTCTCGGCGTTACTTACACAGCTTCTCTTCTTGAATGTTGAACTCTCTTTTGTTTGGTATGATTCCAGTAGGAATGTCCTCCTAATTTCTTCTCGTAGTCACGAGGTATTTCGGTGCACCACTGTCCGGTAAAAAGAGTGAAAACATGGTCAATTAGTTAACAAGTTGGAACCACGCCTAATCACCCCTAAGATAAAAATGGTGCACAGTTGATATAAGAGGCTAATAGTTTTAAATGGCAAAATAATAAAAGAGAAGGATGAACAATACATTTATGAAACCCAATTATTTGCTCAGTCACAACTTACCTTAATGCCTTAGAACAATAATTTCAGGTCAAAATCAATTCACGATACAGCCAATAATTTGTTTACTTCCATAAAACATTGTTAAATAGATAACTAATGTTTTTAATCACCTCAATCATCTGAGACTTCATCAATGTTGAACCACTTTTTGGTATCACATCAAATAAAAAGTCTTCGACAACGCTGTAATGAATAAAAGTTTAACCTCAGTCCTTAAATCGCACACACACAAAAAAAAAGAATAAAACACCTTCCACAAGCTGGTACGTATTTCCACTCGTCGATCCAAAACAACAACTACACCAAAAGTAACCTCTCCATCTATTCCTTCCTCAATGTTGCCCATGCAGTGTTGCCATTGCACGGCTGATGTACTAAAGCCCCCCTCACCATGTTTTGGTATTTAAATAATGTAAAGCCATGGATAACATTTTATGCAATCCATAATCGGGATTCGCTTCAGAATAATATTATTAACAATGAAAAATTGCTCACGTGAACACTACACAACCCACGAGGACTCACCAACAGAAGTTAAGAAGATTATATCGAATGTTGTGATGCTACGAAAAAAAATATTCCGCACGATCAAGAAAAATAAATGATACGAATCCGACTATTGGCACTACTAGGACAACTTTTAAGCGAACTCATGAACCCTTCAGCACTTGTCTGGTGCTTATTTCAAACTACAAAAACGACGTACCATAGTCACGTCCACCTTAACTGTACCTAGACCTTTACGGTACTATTTTTTTTATAGTACCTTAACTAACTATATGCGATGTATATAGCACGAGGGATTATCACATTTAAGACAGATAATAGAACAAAAATACACATTTCAAGATTCCCTAAGGCATGTGAACACTAGCTCAAAAAATGAAAAGTCGAACGAAAACTAAATTAAATATTTAACATGAGTATATAACTGGGATGTTGCTGCACTTTTTCGATAAATTGACTGACCAGAAGTCCAAAATTGTATCGATTATTTTACAATTTTCTACCATTTCCTCTGGAATGGCTGAATCGATTTTTATTAAACTCGTCTTATCAATGTTCAATTAAGTGTCCTTTAATATCAACGTGGTCATATATTCATTGTAATAATTTGACGGGGCGTAAATACATTTTTCTTATTCGAAACAATTAATCATCTCTCATTATTAGAAAAAAATAAAATAGATAAATATAAAATATGAAAGAATTTGATAGCTAACAAAAGGAGAAAAATAAATGTTTTCGTGGCTTCAAGGTTGTTATAAAAATAATCAGAGCCGTCCGTAGCTCAGGTAGTTAGGCCAATGTTTATCGTTCTGGGGCGTTGACTTTTTTCATTAATTAGAGGTCCCACAAAATGAAAAACTTGATCCTCCCACCATGGTTAGAATAGGTTGGTCACCTGTAGATAACTAGACAAACATCACCTCCGCTGTGAATTAAATAATCAAACTTCACATTCTTAAAAACTCTATATCTTAAAAACTACCAACAACACTAGAAAATCTAAAAGAACATTATTTAAAGAAGAGTAAATTTTCTGAAATATTGGCCCTAAAAGAGCTATTTACGTCCAATAGTTCTCGAGACATAGCTTTTTAATAAGCAAAATTTCTTAAAAATCTACTGAAAGATTAGTAGTTAGTTAATTTATTTTGAGAAATCTATATCTCAGGAACTATGTTACATACAGATGTCTATTAACACTCAAATCAAAGCTGGTTTAATAGACTATTAACGAGTTCATGGTAAAGGTCATTTCGTAGGAATTATAGTTTTCATGATATTTGCTCAAATAAATTGATTTATAGTTGTTCGGACAATAAGTTTGATTTATGAAAAACCTCATTTCAGAAACCATTGGACGTACTGTTGTCTGCCAGCACTCCAGTTAAAGCTAGTTAAATTCACTACAAAATAGTTTATCTTTGTAGGAGTAGTAGTTTTTATGATATTTGACAAAATAAACTCACAAAATGTTAATTTATAGTTGTTAGTATAAAATGTTGGATTTCTGAAAAAATATATCTCTAGATCCATAAGACGCACATATGTCTGCCAACACTCAAAATAAAGGAAATTTAACTTACTATAAAGTAGTTTATGACACTTATCTTCGTAGGGGTATTAGTTTTTATTATATTCACATATGAATATAAATGTAGCAGATGAAAATTTGTCCGAACAACTATAAATAAATTTATTTTAGCACATTTCATGTAAACTATTACTCCTACGAAAATAAAATACTCTATAGCTCATTAAACTAACTTTAATTTGAGTGCTAATAGACATCTGTACGTCAAATGGTTTTTGAGATATAGATCTTTCAAAATAAATTCACTAACTACTGACCTTTCAGTACGTCCCTTACATCTTTATGAATTGTTACTTTTTAAAAAGTTATATCTCGAGAACTATTGTACGTAAATAGCTCTATAAGGGCTCCTATTTTAGCAAATTTACTCTTCTTTAAATGACGCTCTCTTAGGTTTTCTTGTGTTGTTCCTACTTTTTAAGATATAGAGCTCCGAATGAAAAATTAGTTTTTTTAATCGCTTTGAAACAGCCACCATTTTTTATTCCCCCTACCTATACTTGGCAGACTCATCAATTTTGACTATTAATTATACATAGTTTTCATTAAAGTAATAAAAAATTGGGGTGAGATAACTGCCTTTATTCTCCTCTTGGGCTCTTGTACTATCAATAGCTTCAAATCCTCCTCCTCATCGTCCAGCCATCTGATCCGGGGACGTCCTCTTTTCCGTTTTCCATCTGGTTTGCCATAAACCATCTTTTTATTGGGGTTAGAAGTACTAAATCTCCCTCAACAACTACTGCCTATAATTTATAATATTATAATTCTCAAACCATCTCAACTTGGTTTCTATATTTCAAAAATATCTCTATTTTCTATGTCTCGGAAAAGTTAGCTACATAAAGCTCTTCGTATTTATAAAATCTGCCCAGGATGCTTTCGTTTTCAATATTTCTTTTATATCAATAATAAACTATAATGGCACCCTATTTTAAAATTAATCAATTTGAAAATCCAAATTAGACTCAAGATGAATCCAATCAACAGTCAAACAACTTTCACCACTTGCCTAATAACGAAGGAAAGAAGGAATATTTTGTCGGGTAGGGAGAAGAATTAATGGTTTGCAATTAATTGCATGGGACCGCAAGAGGATGGCCTAATGAAGTGCCCACAGAACTGTTAGCGTTGCGGACCGTGCCAATTACAGTACAACTTGAGAGTTGTGTTCTAAAATGGGTACCGGTACTATCCCCCTCCTAACTCCTCCAACGCCTGCTGTACTAACTCTACCGGCTCCACTAATTGCCTTTCGATCGTTTGCATCTCAAATCCACAGGCCCTTATTAAGCGGGGATCAATTGTCATTCAATAGAGTCCTCCCCTGTCGCCATTGTGTTGCCTTCTTCTCTTAATTGAATCCTATTTGTAAACTTCGATAACGATATCCAAAGTTTTAGGAGTGCATTTCAATATTCTATCGTGGGACTACTTGGAAAGCAGACTACTGACAATTTCTCGTAGCAATCATGTCGATTACAGAATTTATGAAGATAGATGATCAAGCATAGTAACATAACGTTCCGATTTCTAAATATTACTATTTTTCTATAAAGAGGTCATCAATATACAGTGTAATCTCAGTAATCCGAACTAGCATAAAAAAATCACAATTTTTGAAGAGACGTAACAGTAAATGACATTTTTTTTTATAAATAAAAGATCACATGTGTAAAAAGACATTTTTGACTTCCAGGTCTAAAGGCAAGTTATTGTAATCACCGCGAAAATCAAAAGTGGAAATTTTTACAGTTTTGATATCGGTTGATATAATTCCTATGAAAGTGTTAAAATAGACGAGACAGAAGAATTGGTGATGGCTGCGCATGCGCGGGAGGTATCGGGCAGAGAGGAAGAGAAAAATCATATGTTCTGTCGTCGGATGTTTTTTAATGAATGGACATTGATGTAAAGCTAGTGTATTTTTTGGTTTCTCTGTGAGCTGAGTTAAGTTTAAAACCTGTGTATTGAGAAGTGATCTTTCTCTCTCTCTCTCCACGACTAGCTGAGTGCAAGTACGTACGCGTTATTGTTCACCTTTGGACATAGATAACAATTGTATGTATTTTAATTGTAGGTTAGATTATAAGTTAGTAATAAGTACATAGATGTAATTAGAATAAGTTAGGATAGGGCCTTTGTTAGTTAAGATTGTTCTTTTAATTTTACAATTAGTTTAAGTAAATCTGTATTTCAATAAATATTAAAAACACATGATTCTTGTTGTGGATATGTGAGTTAAAACAATATTAATTAACCTTGCAATTTGAATACATTCTAGTGTTCATAATATATTTTGTTGGAATTAGATATACATAATATTTATCATATAAATCATTTTATTCTGTTAAACTAATTTAATTAATAGTAGAAACATGTATAGTACAAATGTTTTTGGTAAACGTTTTATTTATTTTAAATAAATTAATAATTCTTATAAATGAACAATCTTATAGTTTTAACAAATTAAATCACCACTTAGCATCACTAGGGATGTAAAAGAAAATAATATTTTAATTTTTTTTTAAACTTCAAACTGTCAAATTTCAAATAAAATATGTAAAAAAAAAATATTAATAAAACAGTTATGTGCGTTCACATTATTGAATTTTTTTAATCCATTTTTCTTAATACTTTCTGTAATCCAAACTTTTTAGTAATCCGAACACCCCTGCAGCATTAGTTCGGACTACCCCATGTGTAAATATTAGTTTCTATCTCCTTCTAAAGAGTAGTCTCAATAATTTAGCAAGAACTTTTAGAGGTTTTTACACTCTTGAGACTAAATAACTCACTCGTATAATCACGTTCCAAGAGCTGAAATTATTGAGGTAGCTGTAGGCGTCACCTCAGCAACCTCAAATGTGCAGCAGCACTGTTTCGATTCCGGTTTTGATGAATGGACTTTCATTTACAGGAATGAAAACTCGACCCTCCCACTCTAGTTGAAATAGAATGGTTACGAGATAAACCCCCCCCCCTCCCTGTACGTCAGAAAGGACCAGATAGGGGTAAATGAGATATACATCTCGGTTCAATCCATTCTTGAATATTATAATAAAACTCTTGAGGTCACAAGTTATAAAGTGGATTCACTGGAAAACTACTTAAGATTTCTGCTTTATCCATTATTCTAGATGATGATGAATCGTAAATTTATTTTATTTCAACGTGGATGTAAAGCGTTGTACGTATTATGTAACAAAATATACTACCACTACATAAAGTTGATATATGAAGAAAATAAACATTTTATTTTATATGTTTTCTTTTTATTTATCAGCTCCGCATAAACTGATTCTCGGCCTTGAGATATTCTCGGTAGACAGTTTGGTTAACACTTCATACGAACCGCCTGATTTATAACGCAACTAATGTTAGATACTGTTTCTCTCAAGAAGAACAGCGTGCCAAGCCCGAATTCTCACTTACACGTGTGCTCAGTCTATAACACCAGGCTATCGCCCTTTAAACAAATAGATATATTCTATTTATATAAGTCGATTCAATTTATAACTATGCAGATTTTTCCTAATGGTGACTAAGATTATCACCGAAAGATTTCAAACAGATCCAACGCCTTCTATGAAAAACATTGTAAAGGAAACAGATTATGAAGAATAAACCCGGGTTTAGTCTGGACAAATGATTCCGTATCGATTCTAAAATTTATATATATATTTATGGCACAACCAAGAGTCATTTTGAGTAGAGGAGAACATGGGAGAAATGGACGTCGCAAGCTGTGAATCATGTTTTTTGTCGGTCTTGAAAACTAGCCAATGGTGAGCCCTACTACCCATTGCCAAAGTTTACAAGGGATTTGGCAGAAAGCGTAGTGACGCTAGTTCATCTTATATTAGAAATAAAATGAACTCGGATGTACGATTACCCTTGTAACCAATTCTAAAAAAAAAATATGAAATAAAAACGATGGTGAGCTGAAAATAATCAGGTAGTTAAAAATGAAGGATTTATCAGAGTGACGTATATTAATTTTGTCAGACTATTTTATTTGGTTCGTGATAAATGTTGTGGTTCATACCCTTCACTAAATATATTTTATAATCCATTGATGGAGTAGTTGGCAGTACATAAATTATTATGACATTCTCTCTCTGGTTAGTACGAAGTGGTAACCTCTAGGCGTCTGGAATTGGGGAAAAAGGATTGAATGGCCCAAATTAACGAACAACAATAAGCAAAGACTTGAAGATTTACTTTTATTGTAAAATAAAGTTCATACAAAAATATTTACATTACAATGCTTAATGGATGAATTATTGCTATAAATGGAAGAATCTATAATATTTAAGGTTATCCATGTATAAGATTGGAAGGAAACGTAAGTCCAATATGACACCTTATTGTAAGAAGGAGAAGGGTAAGAACTAATAAAATTGAGGAATTTCCACCAGAAGAAAGAGCCGAAGTCTTAAAGTACTGCGCAAAGGACTTCCAAGATACGATAGTATGAGAGAACAAGGACTACCGAGCCGCATCCAGCACATATGGAGTGGTGATATGCCCTGGTCAAGAAAAGCTTTTGTTCAGGAACTCCCCCCCCCTCTTGAATGACTTTAATTTAATTATATTAAAGGGATTGCAAGCTATGAAGCTGTCCTCTGTCGGTCGATTAGAGAAGCTAGATTGACCAACCGCCTTTGCCTTTGAATCACAACATGAGAATAACCTTTTGAGCTTAGATCTAATTCTACCTCACAATGGTCACCACTTCTATCTTCAATTAATCATTAATCATCAACATGGAGTAGAATACTTGAGGGAACTGCCGGTCCACTGAGGTAGAGGAGAGGAAAAGCGAATGGGCAAATATAATACAATCCATGGCCATCAAATAGTATACCAAATACCATGAACATCATTTATCAACTACCAAGTTACTCAATTCAACATAACAAGAAGAGATAGATAAATCAGAAATAAATAACCCACTAACACTAATATAGCGTTTTGGCTTTCAACCCTATATAACCCATTTACTTATCAATGACTATTAACATAATTTTATTCATTTATACAGTTCACTCAATTAAGTTAGAAAACCAGTATCATATATATCAATTTTCTGCATACTTTGGTGTTATTCCAAACTTCAGCGATTTTACACCTTTTTTAACAAAAAAGGAACAGCATGTGTTTAACTAGTATAGGTTCCCTATCCCCACGGGAGAACACTTGGGTTGACCGCAGGTCCTGGAACGCACACGTCGCCGTAGAAATACATTCATCTAAAAATTATTAATAATAATCGTCTTTTATCTTTTATTTTCCGGACCAATTCCCTCCTTAAATGCAAGTCCGAGTCTAGATATCGTTATTTTTTAAACATGTTTTGTATTGTGTAAACAGTATTTCATATCGAAGTCATTTCCAAGGAGGCTCATCCTTGCGAGTGACATCAATATGAAATCTTGGAAAGCGGTTTCGTTCTAGAGAAATAAATTATATTTTAGGGCAAATTTAAAAAACATTTCCAGCCTTTATAAAACTTTTTTTTCGTATGATATTAATAATATATTACTGAGCCAGAAAGCGACTAATCTTAAATTTCCATCACTAACTATAAGATATATATCCACCTCTAACTTGTAGTTCCAACTATTAGTATTGCAATAAATTAGAAGTAAACACTAGATCACTCCAATTTACTGATCTATGTTCTCGGAGAGAACAGATTAAGGGATAGATACTAAGGGCTAAGGGCTACATCAAGCTGATTAGTATGCGACAGAGACACCCAGAGGGTCTGTCCTTACCCTTATCATTGTCCGATTGATCGTTGTCCCATCGCCCTAAATCAACACTGTACCCCTCTGCATTGGCTTCCAGGTATAAGCTCTGAGTCCATGTTTGTATGCATATATGATTATGGTGATTTGATGAAGGTATGTACATATTAATACATGAACGAGTCTGAATTTACAGACTAACAGTAGTTTTGAGTTCTCCGTAAGGGACCCATTTATTACCCCCCACACCCCCACATCTCTACGCTCCTGAACTCTGCACATTTATGGCAGAATTTAAGTACTTTGTAACCTTTTTAATATCATATGTAGAAACTTATAAATACAAACATGTAAAAAATCTCTATAAATACGAAACTTTCTTAGTAGAAAAAACATTTTTTTTTTCAAATTGGCAAGCCTTTTATCGGTAACCAACAGTTGGAAAAAATATAAGAATAAACACTGCAAGGTAGCAACAAATATATCATTTTTACCAATATTACTCCCTACTAAAGATGAAAAATCTATTTAAAAAATTTTGTTCCTACTATTCCATAGCTAGATTCTGTTTTTTTTTTTTTACATGGATGTTGGTCGTTGCAATAAAACCCCGCTCAACATACACGAATTACCCTGATTTTATAGAAAGTCATAACTTTTTCTAGCAATTAAAAGTTTTTATTTTTAATAAAATTATTCGAAATTATTTTTCATAATTTTAACTGAAATTAATAATTTGAATTAGGTTCTAGGCACGTAATTTGAAATCTATTGTTTAAAAAATTAAAACTACATATGTGCATAATTGTTGGTCTTATTTTGCACCGAATTTCGTTTTTAAGACTAAAATAAATATAATTTGAATTTAATAGAGAGAGAAATACTTTATTTATCTATGTTGCCTAAATACATCAGGTTGCTATCTTACACAGCATACTTATCAATCCGTAATCGGACATATATAAATTACACATACATGGTATAATCAGAAAAAAAGAGATATAATAAACAATATTTTTTCCCCTACAGTTTCCTTTTACAATCAATTTCGGTCTGTATAACACATAGAAATATTTCAATTCATTCCTATTTTTCTTTCTAATTTCTGCTCCTCCAATTTCACCATTTCACAATTTTTTAATTCACCCGATCAACAAATTCGCTCTCCGGAATTCACCCTCCTAGATCCTCAAACTTATAACTTCTCAATAGTGAGGTCAATATATTTGTTGAAAAAGGGAGATCTACTTGAATAAATTAAAGTTTAATTAAATGAAGTTTCCAGATTATATAAAAATCATTATATTTATTTATTTGTTGCATACATTAACATTTAATATTAGGAGTATTTTATTTTATAATCTCACCGTCTCTTGTACTTTATTTCACGTTTTTCTTTGCAACATTGTTCCGAATTTGCTGGGTTCTGCTTTTATATTTATCTTCAATAATATTTATTTACCTAATTGTTTAGCAAAACTGGACTAACTTTAGCAAAATTAATAATATTTTAATTTTTCTCTGCATTATCTTAATGGAACTCATATTGATTTCGGCTTCCGATGGCCACTTTAGTAATCAATGACATTTGACATGACAACAGCAACAATTAGCGAATCTATTTCTGAACTTTCTTTTTACTTTCTTCACCTCCTGGAGTATTGTAATTGGAGATTCTTGTAATCAGTTCAAATTTTCAACATGGAGTTTTCCACAAATTTATGCGTTTCCAAAAGAGCGTCTCTGACAATACATTTGTCTCTCTGTCTTTCCTATACGAGTTGACCGTTATTTTGCTTTTCTTTACAGTTTGTATAATTTTAGCGTCTGGTCTCTTTGTACTATATATAGCATGCTGTGGAAATAATGGTGGTCAAAATTCAAAATTGAAACTCATTATTTTTATGTTTTGTGAGATACTAACTCCGAAATAAATACTTCAAAACTCAGCAGGTATTTTCTGAATTTATTCGCATCTTATGGTAAAAACGTATTCCTAAGTTATGGAAAAGAAATAAAAATATTTAAAGTAAGAGAGTGATATTATCTTAGTAATAAATTGTTTAACATGTAGTAAATTACACAAGAAAAAAATAATTTTAATCTTAATATGTTCTACGAGTGGCTTTATTAACACCTCGAAAATTTAATTCACAAAATCAAGATTAACATAAACATGAAATCATTTCCGTGGGGAAATAAAAAGTTCTTTGAATCCAGAATAGGATCCTTCGAAAATGTACATTTCACATTAAAATGATATTTCGCAAATTTTTTGCAATTTTTTTTTTACATTGTAACACTATGACAGTGATTTAAACTAATTTTGAAAGGAAGAAAATAGAAACTGGCAGGAGTGGAAAGAAAGGAATTTTCGTATAAATTTAATCATATGAAAGCTATTATATATAATTACACGTACCCTGAGGTGGTTTATCCATAAATGTGTAGCATATGGGAGGTCACTGACATATATGGTACAAAATAAAATTGAAATTTGCAGGATTGAAGTGACAATAAATTAAACAAACAATGATGAAAGGCAGGATTAAACATTATTAATTTATTAGCAGAATTAATAAATAAGTTTTTACTGCCGAAAATATTATATTTCTGTTAGTTAAGGTTCATAAAAATAAAGCTACATTAATTTACACTCAATATCTGGTTTTGAGTTTTTCGCGTTTTGACCAGGTTTCCATTGACCCCTGTGCCTCTCCTGGCTTGTCATTTCCTGCTATTTTAGTGGCTTAAGGCCTTATTTTTGGTATCTTCTTACTATATCTATCTATGATCTCATCTGTTAACTGCCACATGTGATAATGCTGTAATTTGAAGTAAGAAAACATTCCATGTAAAATTATACCATAGCTAGTACAAAATTTAATTATATGTATAATTTATAAGGAAAAGAAAAGGTATCTTTATATATTTCATTATTGACAGACCAATATTTATATAATTAATAAAATGAATAACTGATTTATAATGACAATATAATCTGAGAAAAATAAAAAGAAAACAAATAAAATTTAATTAACAATAATGAAAATAGATAAATTATGAGTTTATAAACAGGATTTCTTGTCTTTATTCAATTTATTTTTTTTTTCGTACATATAATTCGTAACGTCAAGTCAATATAAGTTTTAAACTAAAATAATATTCTAAATATTCTACACCGAATACAAATAACGTGTATGCATTACATATTACACCTTGTTATATATTTAAGCCATCATATTTATGTAGCCTTTTCATTCCAAACTCCTTTCCCATCCTAACCCATAAATTCTTAATTTTTCTTCCTTAGCAATCCCTGATAACCCTCCGAAACGTCTGAAAAAAAAATGGCCACGGGACCTTCTAATTTAAATTAATGCTTGAAGTACCACCAATGGGTGGTTCCTTCCCAAGATTTTCAAGTATAAATGAAACAAACATATTTACTTATTGTTTGTTTTATTGTTGTTACTTATTGGTTATATCAACCATGTAAGGCCCACCAGGCCGATCTGGCATAAAATAAAATAAAATATCTAATAAGAATGTGGAGCTCCTAATGAAAAATGAACGAAAATATCAGGTTTTTCTGGAATAAAATAAACCTCCGGGGATGTGCATCTTAAATTCTTCAATGTTTACTTCTTAAAGACATTTACTGCATCTCTGGTATAGCCTAGGTAAAAACAATCATTTTCTGAAAAAGACGCATTTTTTTTTTTTATATATAAAAAGGAATTTTTTCTATTTTAAGAACAGCCACAATTTTTTATTCCTTCTAATGGTTGACAGAGTCATCAATTTTGACTCTTAACTGTGCATAATTTTCGATTAAAGTAATCGAAAATTGGGGTGAAGTGTTTGACTAATAGATGTAATGTGTAGAACACCTTTCTATTTTTTTTTTCTACTTCTAATTTTAACAGAGATGTTTTCCATACTGTAAATCATATGTTCCTCAAAGTAGCAAGATACGCCTAAGCATGCATAATCAATTTTTGGCACAAGCATACTTGAGCTCCTATATGGTAATTATGGTTTATGCAAGCATGAGGCTTTAAAAAATGCACAAACTTATCACAGGCACGCTCAGCATGCTTGAACAAAACGATTTATTATACGTGTTTGAGTATGGGCAACCTTTAAGAAGATTATTTCTATGTATAGAGAACTATACATTTTAACCTGTATATAACATTTATTTTTAATATTATTTTTACGTTTTACGAATTAAGTTACGTGACCGCGGAAAGAGACTTATTAACGTCAAATCAACACTGTTTATTGATAGGATCCCTCCCCGTATATATATATATATATATCCTCGTATATTACATAAAATTTAACTACATTTTCAATGTTTTTATGTATTATTTTCAATTAAAAGCTTTAAAAAGAAGTTATGTACTTTAATAATATTAAATAATTTAATAGAGTAGAAAATCTTAAAATTGTTGGTATTTTACCACCTAAACTATTTTCTTTTTACAGAATTATCCTAACATTTATGGATACTAATTTATTTAGAAAATATATAATATATAAAATTAAATTTATTGAACCACCCTATAACATATATATTTGGCAAACTTACTTCAAACTATATGGTACAATATCTGTTTAATCGCTTACCAGAAAAACTAATAAATTAATCATCCACAAAGTAAACTAAAAAAAGAAATTTTTGAATTTTATCAGAAAGAATGGGGATATACGGAAGCGACCTGTACTGAAAAAGTGGTGGAGTGGGTTGAGAAGAGTTGAGAACAGGAGGGATTGGAGTAACACGGTTAATGTAAGAATCGAGTAGTTTGTTAGTAATTATTATATATATATTATATTATTATCATTATTAATGTTGCTAAGAACTTTATCCACCAATCTCTTTCTGACCCTCAATACCACCAGACCAACATACAACGTATTAAACAGATCCTATTTACAACAATTTCCCTCCGAAAATTACTAACAAACTAATCGATTCTTACATTAATCGTGTTACTCCAATCCCTCCTGTCCTCAACTCTTCTCAACCCACTCTACCTCTTTTTCAGTACAGGTCGCTTCCGTATATCCTCATTCTTTCTAATAAAATTCAAAAATCTTTAAGATCCACTAAAAAAAGAAATATTTTACTGGGTACTTTCTTACTTCTATGATTCCCAATAACTGATTTTGATTTACCAAATGACCATATCTGCCTATATTTTTTCTTAACTCCACTTAATTATTCATTATATTACGATTGGAATTAGCTATGTATGCGTGTGCTTAGTTATAGATATTTGTGGATCTTTATTTTTATCGCATTCATGTATCATCTTGTTTCATTCTCATTATTATATTAATTTACTAATTGTAAATTTGCCGAATTTTATTTTATTTTTTATTACTTTATTTTCATTTTCATTTTAGTAATTGTTAATTGAATTATTAGTTTTTATCATTAGATAATCAATTCATATTATACTGATCTAGCTTATAAATTGTAGTAGCCTCCACAAGGCCCTAATAGTCGAAATTTTAATTAATAAGTTTCACTTAGGTCTATCACTTTTATGTGTTATTAATAAAAATCACGAAGGATAATTATTAACTTTTAAAAAATTAATTATTCTTAAAAAACTTTTAATTAAAATTGGCTTTGTTCAAAGAATTTCAGTATTTAATTTCAAAACTAGAACGCTGAAAAATAATTACAGCAAAGTAGTGTATCCAATATTTTATAAAATTTATTTCGAAGTAATTAAGATCAATGGGACCGATCACAAGTTTATCGGCGCAATTTCTTTCTTGTATTTTTCCTTTTTTTTTTCTTTTTTCTGAACGTGTAATTAAAAAGAATGAGCACGAAGCTGTCTTCGGTTCTCTTTTATGCCCTTTTTTTTTTCTACCCTTTCGCTTTATGAGATAGCGTTCTTCCATTAATTATGTCAATAAGGGATCTTTAATTAAACCCCCTTTTAATAATAAGGTTAGACCAATAGCTATTAGTTTTATAGCTGATGATTTTTCTAGGAATATAGTTATTTTCAAAGGACCTCTTTCTGTACAGGAGGTATTTAGGAAACGCGATTAAAAAAAAAGATTGAGAATCTGAATACTGCCATATTGAATAAAGTATGCATTCTTTTAAGATGAAAAATTAAAAAAAAAAAAAAAAAATGACCCTGAATCCTTAGAATCTTAAACATTTTCTTCACTCATAAGTTATAGCCTTTATAATCTAAGGGCACAATAGAAATTTTTACTACTTTATTAATAACTATGTACAGTTGCTAGTAAAAATTGATGAGTCTGCTCAGTACAGTTATGGGGAACAAAAAATGCCGGCTGTTGCAAAACGTAAAAAAAATGTATTTCATTTGGTGCTCCATTTCTTTAATACTGCCAACAATACTAAAAAAAAACCTAACAGGACATCATTTAAAGAAGAGTAAATTTTCTATTGAGCTATTTACTTTATTTATAATCTTAACATTTTCTTGATACTGGTTAATATTGTTTAAATAAATAAAACTTTATCCATTTTAGTCTCAAAACATTTTTATTCCTTTATAAGTCCGACGTTTCGGCCTATTCGGACAATCTTAGAACCAAGTCATTTATAAAACTACTTCATGAAGGCTGTTCTGCCCAGGTCATTTATATCAGTCCACAATTTACCCTAAAAATTAAAATTATTTATCACAGACAACAGTAAAATTGATCACAACAAATCTATTTAAGTTCAATAAGATATACTTTTTTTTTTTTTTTAATCAACATTTCATAAAAAACGTACTGAAAATCAATAGTTGGTGAATTCATTTTGGGAAACCTATATCTCATGAATCATTAGACGTACAGATGTTTAATTGCACTCTAATTAAAAATAGTTTAATGTACTATAGTAGTTTATGACGTTTATCTTCGTAGGAGTATTATTTTATATGATATTTTGTGAAAGGGAGGTACGACTATGTGGAATCTCAATATAAGATAATGGTGTAAAAGCAAACTGTATTCCTTGGATTTTGTTTAAATGATAAACGTAAATACATAACCTTTATTATATGCTACGTAATGGTGCAGTAGCAGATAGTTTACCTTCAAACTACGGTGTTTGATTTTTATAACTTCATAAATCCAAGTTTGGCGCCACATCAGATATTTAATTATTAGATTAAAAATATCTTCCTGAGAGAACGACCATGTAATTTGCATTAGCATTTTTCAGCTTTAAATGCAATGAAAAAAAACACATTTATTTCTTATAAATCACTTTTCATGGGATGTTATTTCCGCCTTTAAGTTTAAATCGAATGGTGCCAAAACTGGAGGATTAAAATTAATTCCAATAAATCCCACCAAATCACATTTACCCTTCGTCGTAAAACCATGACTTCTTGCCCTACAGTATCCTTTAATAATTCCCCACTTATTCTTGTCGAACAGATCCGTTACTGAGGACTACATCTAGACAAACGACTGACATGGAATCCTCATACTAGACTAAAAAGATAAGAAACTGCTCGTCGATTCCGACTATTACAACCTTTACTAGACAAACGGTTTAAATTGCCAATCCATTACAAAAGACTGATCTATATAACTATTATAAGGCCTATCTGAACATACGGAGTTGAGCTTTGGGGCTCCACTACACCATCAAATTTCCAATCCAATCCTTACAGTCCAAAATCCTCCGTAAAATCCTTAATGCTCATTACTTTGTCACAAATCAAGTCATCCATCAGGTCCTCAATGTTCCATGTGTTGCCGATTTGGCCAGAGCCAGATAACATTCCTTCCATGATAAACTTCCCAACCACCCAAATCCACTTGTTTCTAACCTTCTCCTTCATTACCTAATAATCCTCCTAGGCGTCTGAAAAGAAGATGGCCTCGAGATCTTCTTCTCTAGGAATGTTATTGGAGTTCTATCAATGGGTAGATCCTCCACATGTTTGTATCATGTCACTATCCCACTTACAGCAAATTTACTTGTTGTATATATTTTTATACAGTTGTAAATAACAATAAATAAATTATTAAAAAAAAAAAGTTTAAATTACCTTGCAGATTGAAGAAATCGTGATTATAATTTAGATATTTGTTCCTTGGCTAGTTTTCTTTTGCTTTCCTGGAAGGGCTGTAGAATTAATATAGCCCTTTTTTCTTTTTCTTTTTTTTTTTTTACTGCTGAGTCTTATTCACTCCAACCTCTTTCTCATAAAAGAATGAGATGAATAAACGTAATTTTCCATTGAATTCTCGTTTTTATGAAAAAATTCTATAATTTCCTAATAAAAGCTTTCAAATCACTGAGAATTTTTTTCTTAAACCCGGTAAATATTTATTTTTTTATTATCTTCTACAATAGTTCGAGATGTAAGATGTTTGCAGGATTGAATTAAAAATATTATTATAATTTACTTATAGTAATTAAATAATAATAAAAATTAGTCTATTCCCTTTAGAAGAGTGCTGCATAGAGTTGGCAATAATAATATTCAGCCATCATATCCAGACAGTAGAACAAAACAACAATAAAGACAACTCAGATAAAAAAACATTTATACAACAAATAGCCATTAGGTAGTAATAACAATTACTCATGTAATATCCAAATACATTTATAAACAATAAATAAATTCACAGTTTCTTTATTAAAAGAAGTATTGCTACTTACCAACATTTATGTATGATCACTTTCATACATAAATGTTGGTAAGTAGGAATACTTCCAGGACCACCAGGTTTTGTTACCAAATCCACTGAATCATACCCACTTTATCTGTAAAGCTAGATACGATCTGAAAGTCGATACCTAGCTTATATAACAGAATAAATAAATTATGTGGAGCAGCCGGGTTCGAACCAGAGTTGTAAATATAAATAAAAAAAAAAATCGAATTGTCTTTTTTCTTTATTCTATCGTTTATCAAAAAAAAAAAAAAAAGAAAAAAAGAAAGAGAAGCAAGTCCAAAAAATAACTGACGCCTGGCGGAATAATTATAGGTGGTGTGGATCGTCATGGCAAACTTCCAAGATAAGTCAGATATGGCGGCCCCACTATTGTTCCGAATACACGTTTTATGCCAAGCTTGTAAATTTTCTATTCAGTATGTTCTTCAAGGATAAAATTCTTTATTTTCTGTCATCGATGGAAGGATTTTCAAGCAGGAATAAAAAATATTTTGAAAAATCCTCATAGAACAACCTGAGATCATTGAGAAACTAATTTGACAAAAAAAAAATTATCATTAACAGAGAAATGTTTTATTTTACTGATCAGTTTGTAATTAGATATAATGAAATACTAACATAAAGTAATTAATAAAGATGTATAATATTTTTCTTTTCTTTTTTTTTCATACATACTAAAAATCACAATACAATTTTATGTTTTATTAAAAAATTCCTTTGTCATTATTTTTTCTTAACCGTATCTCTTTTATACTCTCATTCTCTTCATATTTCTTCTTTCCTAGGATTCACCACAAACATTCAATTTATTAAACAAGCTCAATTTAGAGTTATAGATTAATCAAATTTTAAAACTTCCAGTACGCGTACAAATATATGTATATAACTTATAAACAAACGCAAATATAGAAATTTTTTTTTATTTAATGTAATTTAAAACTGTACAAATAATAAATACAATAAGTAAGTCTGTGGAATGTTTTATTTACACTTCAAAATCTAGGGAAGGAACCACCCGTTGGTGGTACTTCAAGCATTATTTTAAATTAGAAGGTCCCGTGGCCATCTTCTTTTCAGACGCCTCGGAGGATTATCAGGGATTGTTAAGGATGTGAAATTAAGAACTAATGGGTTAGGATGGGTAAGGAGTTTGGAATGAAAAGACGCATATCTGTTTTGGGCCGAATCTGCAACAAATGGGATGTTAAGGTAGAAATAAATTAAAATATTAATAATTAGTAGTAAATTTTAGAGCAAATAAATTAGTAAAAACCAATAAATAAATGAATAATTTACAAAAAAATTAGCTTTCTTCCATATAAAATGTTTTAAATATTTTTCCTTAGTGTCAGGAGAGTATTTTTATATTTTCGGTATAAAAAATATTGATTATAAAGAAATTTTGATGTTTCGTAATTTATTACATCACAAGCAACTCTATGTGTTATCAATTATTTAGTGGACTATTTGTATTTGTAGAAAATTGAATATATTAGATGCTATATAAATATGTCGGTTTTCATATATAACAGTTTTTAATTCTAAATTGCTGTTTTCAATTAACTAGCGAGTTCTTGGAACAAACAATAACAAGTTTGGGAGTTTATAAATTTATTTTTATTTAGTTTCATAATGTCTGAATGTTTGAAAATATATTGTTGCCAGTAACATCGGAGAGTTGTCAATTTATTTATTTTTATCTTTTAATATATTTTTATTGTGTTTGTTAAAAGGTCAATTTCGTTTTCATTTTTCTTGCAAATATTTTCAAGGCATGGCAGGCCAATATTAATTTTGGGGCTGAGAAATATTTTCTTGCAAATTGACTTGGCAAAGACAAAAAATATGCATTAGAATGTATTTATATAGCCTTATCTAAATAGCCGTTAGCCCATTTGGTTTTCTAGATACCACAAGCTAGTAAACATAAGTTTTCATCTTGGTAAGTAGAATTACCATTTATAAAAATACAAATTACCTTTCATTCTAATTAATATTTAGATAACGGTAGAAGTTAATAAAAATCAAATAATTACAGCTAATTTTCATGCATAATTTAAAGTGAATTCAGTTTTAATGCAGTCCATCAATCTGATATTAATGAGTTTATTTAATGCATTGCTGGAAAATCTCATTAGAATTATGTTTATTCTGAGAAACACAAACTCTTAATAAGTTTGTGTATATGGTAGTGATTTGGTGGATAATTTTAAAATAAGAAGATTTAGATATTTATGATTTTAAATACAAAATAGGTTTTTAACTTATAATTAATGACCTGGGCAGAATAGCCTGCAAAACAAATTTTAAATTTTAATGTAAGGGGAGAATTTATAATTGAAGATTGTCCTTGAGGATGGCTAAAATGGCCGAAGCGTTGGACTGTTGAAATAAAAAGTCTTGAGACTAATAAGGATACAATTTTTGATTTATTTAATAAAAAAATTTTATTTTTCTGTTATTATAAAAATTCATATTTTAGAACTTCTAAAATATAGGAATAACGAATATACATTTTGTTTATATCAATAATACAATAGCTTAACAAAAAATAACGAAGCAGTAATGATCAGCTGATCCAGAATTTTCCCGTTAGAATCGGATATTACTGTTTTTCCTTAATTTATTAATCAAATTCTTTAATATCTTTTATTCATCTATTATTTACTATTGCTATAAATGAGTACTGTTTAAATTTTCTAAATAAACAAAATTAAAGATACTTTAGACAAAGAGTTTTAAAAAAATCGTCAATTAAGCCCTGATAAACTATTTCAATAATAATAAAACATAACTGTTATGAAATACTATTTAATTGTACATTGACATTGGGAGCTTATTCAAAATCCTTAGAATCGTTTGTAAGAAAATCGAAAAAATGTGAACAATCGAGTCAGTCGATTTAATCGAAAAAGTTGATGTCGCATCCTAGACTTAAACTCATCTTAAATGTGTGATTTTAGTTTCATACGATTTATCATTTTTTAGCTTGGCTGTTCACAGACATACAAGCTATTTTGCTAGTTTTTTTTGGAATCAGTGGGACTTCAAAACATGTATTTCCGTCGATAACTGGAATTTGGGATATTGCATGATCTCAACATCTTCCCTTATTATATGTAGAGAAGATGGTCGGGGGGGAGGTAGGTGCAGTCAGCAAATTAACACATATGAACAAAAATATTTATTCATGGCGATGTTTCGACTTGAATTTCAGGTCTTCATCGGAGCTAAAAAAAAAAAAATCAATAACAAGCATCATTCCAAGAAACATAATAAATAAAAGAAAATACTAAACAAACAAATTTTAAAGCATAAATAACAACATATTAGATTAGTAGATAGTAGTACATTGATAACAAAGATGAAATATAATATTTTAGAGGTA
>NW_027109480.1:298828-300395 GCF_000696795.3 Halyomorpha halys
TACAAACAAAAGAATAAACAAGATGAACATAATCAATTTATCTGTATGAAAAATAAATAAAATAACATAATGATAAAATAATATATACAATATTTACACAATCGACCTGAGGATCCCTGAGCCCACTCTATCCTCCACGTGTGAGGGGTAGAGCAGAGCTCAAAAGATCCCAGCGCATCCCTCTCGCCGCATCACTGGTAATATTGTTATTAATCAACTATTTTCTATTTAATGTATTGTTATATATATTTCCAAATTTGTTTGTTAAGTATTTTCTTTGATTTCTTATGTTTCTCTGCATGATGCTTGTTATCTATTTTTTCGTTTTTTAGCCCTGATGTAGAACTGGAATTCAGATCGAAACGTTGGCATGAGTAAATGTTTTTGTTTATTTGTGATTATTTGCTGACCGCACCCCTCAACAACTAACATTTCCCTCATTATATATTTGTTAGCGCTGTTGATATCGTATACCTGGTTTCTTCAGGCCTTATGTATCCAAATTAATGTCTCGAAACACTGTTTATTTTCTTAAAAGTCCAATGTTTCGGCCAATTCGGCCATCCTCAAGGACAATCTTAAAAAACAATTTACACTCTTATCAAAATATTTAAAAAACGAGGTCACTAGTTTCCTAATTTAGGAATTAGAATAAATAGTGACAAAATAGGGTAATTTTGAAATTACCCTATCTTGTCACTATTTCATTAATATTAAAATTTTAATTATAATTAATTTAACTCTATTACGCCTTGCTATCATAATAAAATTGTTATTAAATTGTCCATGAGAATTGGCTGAAACGTTGAACTTTTAAGAAAGTAAAAAATGTTTTAAGACTTTGGATACAATTGATTTTATGTAAACAATAATAAACCAGTCTCAAGAAAGTGAAATGTTTATATAAAAACATTTATTTTTATTTATCCATTTATTCGTAATACATGCACACAAGAAGATGGAAAAAGTTTTACAAGTAAATAAAAAAATATATTAAAGTGGTGGGTAAGATAGGAACTGGTCGAGAGAATAAGGAAGGCTTTTGAGTTTATTATCCCTTAGCGAGCTGCCTACCGATATAGCCAACCATTCTCTCGGCTTAAATAAACCCCAGTGGTACCTCCTTTGGAAGACTGATCTTTTGCCACGGAAAATATTTACTTATAATTCCCTCCATTTATTTTTATCGTCTACTGGGCAATCAAAGCGATAGAAATCTACTTTTAAATAAGGAGATTCTACTACGCAAACTAGGGGGTTATTGAAAACGAAACTTAAAACTCGAGATTATTTTTATGTGCCTAAAAATATAAACAAAACATCGACTACGGTTTATTTTATATTTGAAGATGGTCATTTTTGTAAATGCAATCATTTAAAATATTTCCGAATGCAGTCTTTACCATTGACGTTTTGATTAAAAATATACTTAATTAATTATACACTATTAATTAATAATAAACTTAAAATTTTTGAGAGACTTACTTGGAATCCACACACAAGACTGAAACGACAAGAAACTGCTCGTAGATTCCGATTGCTACAACACTTACTTGACAAACGCTCT
>NW_027109480.1:301820-308037 GCF_000696795.3 Halyomorpha halys
GATAACATCAACACTAGCCCATCAATCTACACAAAATTTGGGAACATATAAAGGGTGGGATAAGTGAAAGTTATGTGATGTTTTTTTCTTTATTTCCCTTTATCTTTTTTTTTTTTTTTTTTTTTTTTTGTGCATTTTTTTTTGTCTAGTGAATAGTTTACCTTTTTTTGTAATTATTTCTATTATCACTACTTGTAGTATTATGTTACATTTTTATAGAATGTTAAATTTATTACTTAAATATACAATCCTTTAATTATAAGAACTATAAAAAGTAAGAGTATGGATTTCATACCTAATTAATCACAGTTAAATAACCCTTTCAAACTTTTTAAGTTTATTATTAAAACGTTTTTTAATCGAGATGCCAATGCCAAACTTGCTAAGCCAATGGCAAAGACAACATTAAAAAATCTTTTAAAAGCTTTACATTTACAAAAATGATGATGGAAATAATATCGTTGAAATATACAGAATTTTGAAAGAAATATCCCATAAGTAGTTGTGCTAGAAGAAATGCCTGAAAATAAAACAT
The DNA here is from genome assembly GCF_000696795.3 of Halyomorpha halys. Taxonomy (NCBI): domain Eukaryota; kingdom Metazoa; phylum Arthropoda; class Insecta; order Hemiptera; family Pentatomidae; genus Halyomorpha; species Halyomorpha halys. The sequence continues at coordinate 302,356 of NW_027109480.1, forward strand.
AGAAACTATTGTTAGAGGCAGAAGTGGGCCACGAGAGCATTCTATGACCGAAGCGCCTCGCCGGATGCTGTTAGTGGGTTTAGTGCGGCGATTTAAGGTTTAGAAATATAAAACAAGGTGCTGTGTGGAAAGGATTGTTAAATCATCATTCATCACAATTTTCCCTTAAGCTTCAAATAACTCCTTCATCCATTCAGTTCTTATAACATCTCAAATCTGAAGTTCTCTTAAAAACCTTGAAAGATATAACAAACTTACAAAAGTAAAGACTTAATTAACGTAAATAAAATTCTAATATCTATCGATTATCAGCGTTTCGACATAATACACAGGTATAGGAGGCATACAAATTATCATAAAACGTAAATAGAATAATAAGGAAATCAAAGATAAATACAAAAAATTATCAACTAACATAGTAATTAGTAATGAAAGGGAAAATCTTTATTCTAAAACCACAAAGATATGCTGCCCAACTTCATTGGGTTGTTAACTATGATTAATAAATAAATTAATTAATTTATAATATCTAATCAGACAATTTCCTTAAAATCTTACAATATATAGGCAAAACAAGTAAACAATATATAATAATAGTATATAATTTTTTTTTTGTTTAATCGCTTTGAAAATTTTATCTTTTTTTTATACTATACTCTATTTTTTTTGTTAATCCCTCGTTTTTTCTCTTTTTTTTCTATCAATTTTTTTTTTCATATTTTCTCTTTCAACCCAATATGACTTTTCTATTTCTTTTTTCTTTAACATAAATAAAACATACCTACAATACAAAATACTACTAATATTCACTTTAACTATAAACTTGTCATATTTATGTCATATAATTGATAAAACAGAATAAATATTATTAAACAGATCTATTAATTAACTAAGGAGGTATATTGACACAGAACTTATTAATGGACTGAAAAATTGGGCAATATTCAAGCCGTGTTTCTATTTTAGTCACTTTTTTCATGTTGCTTAATTTAACTAATTTTTTTAATTAAGTAGATGCACTGTACGCCGGTTCGATTCCGGTCTGGGTGGGTGTACCTTTATTTTATGCCACGGAATTAAAACTCGACTTTCCTACTCCAGTTATAGGTTGATAACCTTTACGGTAACCATAAGCTGGATAATTTTCATAGGTTATATAAGGATCTTCGGCTTATAAAGTCACTTTAATTTTTAATGATTATCATCAATGTATCGACACTTCAATGCAGAACCTTAAACTGAAACTTGAATGAAAACTATAAAAATGACTGTAAATCTTCGTCTTGGGAAGTTTTGAGACGGCTTTCAGTTATATAGCTGTCAAAGCTTTAAGAATGGGTAATTAGTACAACAATTGTCCATTCAAGAATACAGAAATAAGAACTGAAAAGAAAAACATCAATTCACAAAAGCCGATGGTTTTCAATTACTTAAGTAACATTTTTTCAAAATCGAGGACGACATGTAGATTAAAAAAAATTTATTTTGTTTAAAAAAGGCATCTATCTCATTATCAAAACTATTTTTTGAGACTAAATGAGGATCGGGAGCAGAATGAGAAAATTCTATGGTTGAAAAAAATTTATTTCATTCTCCATACTGTCAAAACATTTCTGTTGACTATTTTTATTTAGAAAACTTTTAAATTACGCTCCAATAAATTACGAATGAGGTAGAATCAACATTATCAGTATATCTTTATATTTTATACTGTAGAAAGATAGTCCGGGTAGCGGTAAATAAAGGTATCAAAATAGTAAAAGAAAACTATTTGTAGTTAACCAACGTTTCGCCCCACATTGCAGGACTTCATCAGACCTGAATGAAAAACCAAACATTTTAGAATTGACAAAGCATTAAAAATAAACATTTCAAAAGAATTGTTATGTTTATAATGTATGTAAAAGAATTAATAATAACAATATAAGGAAGTAAACATATAGGTGGACTGGAAACAAGTTACTAATAAATATGACTAGGTGCGATAAAAGTTGTAATAAAAATTGTAGGAGACTACTTATTAAAAATAGTCATAAATATGGTAAAGGGTTGGTTTAAGAACATATAGGTGAAGTAGACATGGCATAGGTGAGGAATAGTAATATATAAAAGGGAGATATTAAGAAAATTTATAAAAATAGACAATACACATATGGGTAATCAACTGTCAGACTGAAAGACAGCGGACGACTAAGAAAAATGGGGAGAAGTCAGGTATAATATATCCTCACTTCCTAGACTAATCCTTAGGAAGGGTAAGATTTTTTATAATATATAGGTAGGTAAACTGACAGAAACATCTAATATCTTATCTAATATTACTATATAGGGAAATATATGCGATAAATCTGAATGTACATATATAAGATATTACATACAGATATAAATACATTGATTATTTATCATTATATTATATATTTATTATATTCTAGTCCATCTACATGTATACTTCCTTACATTGTTATTATTAATTCTTTTATATACTATATAAACATAACAATTGTTTTTATTTTAATGTTTTGTCAATTCTAAAATGTTGTATCTTGTTTTTTCATTCAGCAAATTGGGGCGAAATGTTAGTTAATAATAAATAGTTTTCTTTTAATATTTTGATACTTTTATACACCGCCAACTACTATCTTACCATCTTCCTACAATCCACTTCATATGGTCAACTACCTTTTTCCAATATTTATATTTTATAGTTTCTGAGAAAAATAAGCATTAAAAAAAGTAATTTTCTACCAGCCCTTTCTTTACCTTAGAGTTTCCATAAGGCCTAAGGTGTTTTTAGGCTTGGGTTCAAAGAAGATTATGAATGAATAGATGATATTGAAGTGCTTCTGAGAAACTGTTGTCACGGTGTCATAATTACGGTATTTACAAAGATTCCTAATGATTATAATTTCACTTTGAACCGTGCCTGAAGAAAAGTTAATTAAGCACTAACCACTTTGGGACCGTGTTTCGGGAGCTTTGAACTGAGCCTCCTTTGCACCGTGTCAATATGTGGCCTCAGGCGGTGATTGGTCCATTCCATTCTGAATATTAAGCGATTAAACCTGCTCTTGTGAATATCAATCACATTGTGTCCTACTGATTGTTGTTTACTACCCCATGTAATTGTAGTAGTACTGCTTGATACCACCATGACACTAAGTCAACACCATGTCAATCCACCGTCATTGCAAACCTTCAATTCAATATTGAAAGATGAATTCTATGGTTCGTAGAAAAAACTCGTTAAACACAGGCTCCATGGAAGAAATCAGCTTCGTACCGTGAAATCACGTTTAGATGATACTATAGAGAATCGTACCAACTAGTGTGCGATAATATTGTCATACGGGTTTAAAACTAGGGTAGATACACTACTAGTACTTGAGATTTAAATTTTTAAAAAATAAGAATTTGGAAATAGTGAAGAGTTAGAATTTCCCTTAATCTTAAAGTTTCTTTAGAAATATCTCAGCGATCAAATCAGTCTCGGATTAGTCAGCCATTGAAAGTAAATTCTTCACACGTGGACGTGATATTCATTCAGCTTGATGAGACAAGGTTACGGTGGTGAAAGGTGGTTACGGTTTTCTGTGAAGTTACCATACTTCTTGTTTGAAAACATACTTTTGATACGTTTTAGTTTTTTTTTTTTTTTTTTCTTTTTCGGCCAAGACTCCCATTGGAGTCCTATACTGCCTAACCATGGTTGGGGGTCAAAGTTCTTCATTTTGTGGGACCACCACTCAATGAAAAAAGTCAACGTCCCAGGCCGGATTCGAACCGGCACCACCAATAGACATCGAATTGGCAAAACTGAATCTTTACCACTGAGCTATGGGCGGCCCATTTCATTTACCGATTTACTTTCATTTACCGATATATGGGATATATAGTAAGTGGAAGTAATTCGATTGTTAAAAATTTCGAATTTGAATTTTCGACTGATAAAAGTTGATAAGATAGTTTACAGTGTTAAGTAATCTCAAATTATAAGTTTTAAAAATTAATAAAATTGTGACAAAACAGTGTGATTTGACTTATTATTAATGATCTAGGCAGAATAGCCTGCAAAATACTTTTAAATAATTGGATGTGAGGTATAAATTTATATTTAAGATTGACCTTGAGGATGGCCAAATTGGCCGAAACGTTGGACTTTTAAAAAAATAATAAAGAGTGTTGAGACTTAACATGGATACCAACTAATTTATTTAAACAATAATTATTTTTGTTTAGTTAACTTTAGAGACTATAATGGAAAAACTCAGCCATTGGTTATATCCTCGTACCTATAATACAAGAATTTTTTTATGAGTTAACAAAGAAAAAAATAATCTAGTGGCTGAATGTATTTAACTGTCCAACTGACCAACGTCAGGCTTACTTTTGGAATTATGCCAAGTGAGTTATTTTTAAACATTTGGAATAGTTTTTAAAGATTCGATTGCGTTTCAATACCACTTCCAAGCACCGGTCATTAACTACTATTCAAATCAAAATAATTTTTATATTAAAAAGTATGTATTTGTTTTTTGGGCATATAGAAATTCTTTATTTCTACATATCTTATCCCTTTTTTGTAAGTTTATAAATTAATTTGTAATTTTATTTAAAATTTCACCAAAATCGAGGTAAAAATGTGAGTAGGCATTTAAGATAATCAATTTCTCATTTTTATTATTTACATCCGAAATATTTATTAGTGAAATTGTAAACATTAATTATAATTTTATTAGTTTATAAAGTTAACTTTCTCTCATATCCTATTGTCGTTTTAACAGAACCATAAAGTTATTTACCATAATTTCAATTGGATTTGTTTATTATGAATTACCGTTAAATTATTATCATTATTAATATTTGTAAATTATCATATTCATCATTAAGAATTATAATAAACATAATCATTATCTCCTCAGATCATTTAATTACTATTTATATTTGTATATGTATGATATAAAAAGTCAATAACGTTTTAGTTGTATTTTTTAGTAAAAAAAAAACGAAATGAAAATCTTCATTTTGCCTTTATATTCAACAACCTGTAAATGTTGGATAAGGATAAGAGGCCTTGGGAAGAGGTAATCCGAAAGGTTGGTAGAAAGAAATATTGGAGTATATGTTAATAAAATAATTTTTAAAAATTTCTTAATAAATACAAACAAATAAATGATTATATAGTGTCATATGTGCCCCTCCCATTTTCGGAAAATTTCATAACATCCTGTCAAAACTCCATTTTTTTTTTACTTATTACCGTTTGTGACATTTTTGAATTATTCTTGGTATCATTCAACGATAATTCAATTTTCGAATTCGCATCCAATTTTTTATTTTTTTAAAAAAATAATTTAATTATAATAATAATTGAATTTACCTAACGGTGTAGAAAAAAAGGAATAATTTAGAATATTTCTTTTTTTCTCCAACAATGTTTAGTTTTATTCCAAGTATAATTGTAAATATTAATAGTTATAATATATTTTCATGTATATATATAAGTTGATATATCATATGTTATATAAATAGATTGTGAAATTCCGCTACCCTTTTCCTGTTTCCCTATTCACACATAACTTATATAGGGTGTTTTTTTAAGCCCGATAGAACTTGAAATTGTAAAAAATAACACAAAAAATTAAATTGTAATCAAAATTTTTTTTTTATTCGAAAGATCAATAC
>NW_027109480.1:312372-312704 GCF_000696795.3 Halyomorpha halys
TTATTTAATAAAATATATTAACACACACGTATTATACTCTGTAACAGAGGATGACTGTTTGAATGACAAATTTTAGATATGTAAAACATAACCTATTTTGAAATTCTTTTTTATTGTTGGTTAAAAAAATATATAGTTCTGGCATTAACAAGGTAAAATTTTAACTCCGTTAATGCTGAAAAGGCATAATTTTTATTGGGTATATTAAGGTTAATTTTTGTGCTAGAGTTGCTAATCCACCATTTGAGCGAAGAGAAATGTCAAGAACAATGTTCTTTTAGGGAACCGTTTGTTAAATATTTCGAACATCACTACTGTATATATATATTTAT
>NW_027109480.1:313505-315520 GCF_000696795.3 Halyomorpha halys
ATAATAATAATAATTGCCCTCATTAATATTGTCTGTAGGTTTGTGTAATTTTGAATACATTTACCTGTATCTAATAAAATCAGCTATAATTTTTTTGCTCATTCTATAAAAACCGACATATATATAATAAAATTTAAATCGATACACAGCAAAGGCGGAATTAGGTGTGAAAATAAAGTCTCAGAGAATCTAAAAAGAGGAGAATTGTCCATATTGAGCAGTTAAAACTTATGGCAATGACAGCATAAGACTGGAGTGTCCTCCTATTGCCATCACTAGATTAGATTACAAGAAATATAGTTATTTATTTTGTTTGGTTTTAGTTTGTTTCTGACTTTTAAATATTTTTTTTATTTTATCTTGTTTGTGTTATTGTACGAGGAATTTTTTTATTTTATTTTATGTATATAGCATTTACGTTTTGTGAGCTTGTTAGTTTTTTTTACAATCCAATCGGTGTATTATTATTTATATATATATATGTTATTACATTGTGCTGAATAAGTATACGAGGATTGTTCGTAAACTGATTGAAGGCAGTATTTTACACGAGTCCAAGCTAAATCTTAAGTTATATCTTATTCCTATTTTTTCTAATTGTTCTACGGTATATACACCCAGGAACTTGAATGTTAAAAAACCAATCTTCATGGTATTAAATAGAGATAAAAACATAGCCTTGTTGAAGACAAATTAATGTCGAAAGAATTTTTTTTTTTTTTAATAATGTTTTATATATTTGTCCAAAAGAAAGATGATTCACCTGATCTAGCCAAAAATATTTTATTTATCAGTTAATTTAGCTAAGAGTTACTATTATCATTTACACAATTATATTTCCTCAGGAGATAATTATTTATATGGTTCATAATAGATTTTTATTACAACCTACCTTCTCGTATAAGCCATTAAACTTTTTAAACTTGAATATTACCATCAGCCAGAAGCATAAACAGTGTTTTATTAGTTGTTAAACTGGAAAAGGGCGGGACCTCAATGTTGGGAATGTATTCGTTGAGTTGGAAAAAGACGTAAATTTAATACGTTCCATAAACCTAGCTTACTTTTGGTCGTATCCTTCCTTTACGTCTCCGTCACAAAGACCCAATTCTCTTCTAGATGGTACTAAATTGATTCAATAGAAAAGTCCCTGCATACTTAAAGCATGAAAGAAAAACAACTTCGTCGATACAATGACAACATGGAATATAAATCAATGTATTTATTTTATTTTTTGCTGTTAGGTTATAAACTTAATGTTCACACTGTCAAAGAGATAATTGTTAATTATCAATACTCCACACGAAGGTCATAAAATTTTCATAATAATTTGTTTAAGGAAATTAGAGTAGTGATACTTGTTTCAACAGTTGTTTTAAATTTGAACGGGAGAAAAAAAGAAGAAGACAAAAATGAATAAATTTAAACAGTATAATCGCGGTAATCTGAACTAATTACTGAGGGGGGGTGTTCGGATTATAGAAAGTTTTAGGAAAAGTATTCAACAATATGAATGTAATTAACTACTTTTATTTATTTAATTTTTTTGCGTATTTTAATGGACATTTGACGGTTTGAAGATTAAAAAATTATGTAAAATATTATGATGAGGTGTAGATAGTTGACCGTCTACACCTCATTATGAATCCAGTAACACGGGGCCAACGACGTAAAATATTATGGCTTTCTTTTACATTCCCAGTGATAATTTAATTTTTTAAAACCATAATATTGTTCATTTATAAATAAAAACAAAAAATACTCGTTGTATGAATTTATTTTAAAAAAATTAGTTCACCAACAAAAATTGTATTATACCTCGACTATTAATTAAATTTCAAATGATTTATAAAATAGATACTATGTATTTCTCATTCCAACAAAATATATCACTTCAAACACTTCCATATTCATTAGATTACCCGATTAAAAATGTCCTTTACACATGTGCACTTTTATTTTAAAATAAAATAAACTAAAAAAAAAACAATTTTTTTTATGCCAGTTCGGATTAC
>NW_027109480.1:316502-323935 GCF_000696795.3 Halyomorpha halys
TTGTCCATTTTTATTTTAATAAGTCTCTTGGCCACTGCCGTTTCAACCTTCTAGGTGGGCTGTAGGGATGGGTGGAACTAGATAAGGTTTGAACCAAAGGATTAGGATAGGTTGGAAAGGTTTATATGGAATTTTGAGAATTTGGTTGGTATGAGATCAAGGACAAAAGGGATATGTAGGTTATGGTGTAGTGTTCTGTTGGAAACGTAATAGGGTCCAGATAGGTCGGAGAGCATAGCATCTATGATTCTACCCCGCCGAAAAAAGTGAAGCCGAAAGAAGATAGGTGAAAATAAAAGAGAATGTATTGTGCCATAAGCAGCGCACACCAATTTCAAAATGTAAATTTTAGGCTTGGTCGATTTAATTTTTTTTCGCTGCACGATATCAGCCAGGTGGCTAGAGCACCACCATGCCCAACCGTGGCTAAGCTCCATGGCCTCAGAGAATGGTTTCGGGTCATAGATAAATTTATTATACAAGGATTAATATTACTTAGGCCCAATTTGCAACCGGACGGAAAATAATTTCATTGTAGTCAATTTTATTCATGAAATGAAATGATTGGTTTGGATTTCTACAAATTTCTTATTGCAAGATTCGAATAAAAAAAAAAACAATTGAGGAACATTTGATCAAAATTTAATACGTCCGTTTCTCATCAATGCAAATTTATTTAATAAATTAAAATTCTGCAACTACAATTTATCAAGTTTATTTCGAAACTTAAATTTTACCGTACTAAACAAGTGTTAACATGTTATGAATCGATACTTGCAATCCAAATTCGATTTTTCTATGCACTTTTTTAAATAATAATTTTCCAAAAATATTGATTTTTGATAGAATACTTCTCAATTGATTGCTATGGTAGTAGAAGTACATTTATAAAATTTCAACTTCATACGAGTATATTAAATTTATTTCACAACAAGGCGTATGAAATTACTCAGAATTATTAATGTATATGTATATGTAATAGGGAACATAATTTCTGTTATATTACATGGAATGTGTACAATGAAATCATTAAAGCGGATCCACCCGCGGATGAATATACGACTGTTAATTCCGGTTAATTGCCTCTTCTGTGCTACAATCATTGCTATATTCAATCGTACTCCCCTTTATGGAAAGCATAATAATATGTTTACACCAATTTCTATGTTTTGTTCATAACTATATTTCACATGTTTACTTTCACTTACCCATATGTGGAATAAAAAAAAAAAATTAAATCTACCGCTACAGCCCATGAAGGGTCAGGGTGTAGTACTTCATAAGCACTGTTACTAGACCAACGGTTGAGCAAGGAGATGATTAGGTCATAATCACGCTCGACTCTCAGATTTTTACCCAATTAAGTGTACCCACTTAATAAGGCTGGGTGGACCCTAGAGGGCTTCCAAACTCACAGGACTAACTCAATGCTACAGTGAAACAGAAAATAATTATTGACAAAGGTCACCCTGTTATTGAATTACTGAACCAGGGTCCTCAAGAGTTAGTAGAACAATGCCTTACTATTCAGCCACCCACTCCGCTATATTTGGAATATATATTAATATTCAAAATTATATATACAAACATATATTACGCGATCCTCCAAAGTTTTGAATTATAGTATATACTTTTTCAGGTCCTCTGAGTCGAAATAGCTAAGTATCACAAAATGTTTTGAACAAACTAGCTCAAAAACGAAAAATCGTACGAAACTGAAATTACATATTTTGGCCAAGTCTGTACCTAGGATGTTACAATATCATTTTCGTCAAAATCGACTCACCACAAGTACCACTTTACAGAATCGATTTTACACTTCTTTAATATGAGAATAGGTCTTATCCTCATTGGAACAACGTAACAGGCTTAAATACTGAATTTTAAATAACTTTTCCTCTAAAGTATCTTTAATTACAAATAATTAACCATTTCTCATTATTAGCAATAATAAGCTATGAATAAATATGAAATATTAAAGAATTTTATGAATAACTAAAGGAGTTAAGAAGAAATATTAAAACAGGAATTCAAATCGGAAAAAACCGAGCTCTTCCGAACGCATTCACATATGTGTCACGGTTTAGTTATCTTTAGTTTATCTGTTGTTTGTATTCTTGGCAGAAGCAAAGTTTTTATTCGTTATTTTCATCCCGAGAAACCCTAAAATATGAAAGTTATTTTACCGCTCGAGAATTGAAGGATTTCCACCATCTGCTTAGATATATAAATATCTCTATTATATATATAAAGGACTATATATCCTTAATATAATTTATTCATGTAAATGTGCCAGTTGCTCGCTGAAGCCTTAGTTACATGGATTACAAGGCTGTTGCCCACTTTGATCTCTAGTGGATATATGTTCTAATTAGGAACAGACTTGGCGGTTAATTAAGGAGGATTATTAAGCTCTACATAATCACTAGATCTTTAAGCATAAGCTTAGCGACTTACCTTTAACCGTAATACATAACTTGAAATTGTAGTTTAAGCTTAAACCAGAATAATCTGAGTTATAAAGATTTTGAATATTTTAGACATAAAAGGATTTAAAGAGTGAGGGTATGATTGAAAGAAAGTATGAGGTAGTATATATATGGACATAACCTTTTGCCTTGGATATTAGACGTTCAAAACCAGCTGTCTATATATATATTTTTTTTATTTGATAGTTATGGTACCTACTACCCAATAGGTAGTAGACCTAATCACAAAATAAAATAATACTCAACAGTAAAAAAAAATATAACGCTACTTGTAACAGTTACAAATATAACGATTTAAGGTAACAATCTAGTTCCAAAACTGTTAATTTAAAAAAAAAAAAACGATCTGAAGCATCCGGTAGGCGTTAAGTTTTTTTTTTACGATTTGCATTCAAACGATGCTGGAAATCGAACAAAATCGCTCGAGAACTCAAACGTCCATAAAAGTGCATAGATAATAAGTTGAAAGGTCTGCAAAGACAAATCCATATGTTGAAAGGACTTCGACATGTTCTTTCACAGCAAACTAAAAACTTGTTAGTAAACTTGAAAAAAATTTATATCATAAAATTTAGTGATAGATTAATGATATAAAATTTTAATATATCACCTCAATACAGTGAAAATATTTTTTTTTTATTTTTAGAGTTGTAGGTTTTCGTTTTTTTTTTTTTTGTTTTTTTTTTTTAATAAAAGCATTCAGAACTAATTCACAAAATAGCTTTATATAATATTCATGAATATAAACAAATAAAAACGTCAAACAATTTTTTAAAAAATTTGATAGTACTAAACACACACATTTTATAGTAGTAAAATCAAGAAAATTATTGAATTTTGAACAATTTTAAAACAAAGACAATCTTGTTCTTATTCTTGTTTATCTTCCTCTTATGACGTCGAGGAACCTCAATCCAGCGTAAGCACTCTTTCCGGTCCCTGCTTAGCCGCTTCATCTCATTGGGGGATTTGCCTCTTTTACTTCCAATTCTTTGGATATACTCTTGGTATGTAATTCTGAGGCGTCCGCCTGGTTTCCTTCCTGTGGGCCCAGCATCTAATACCTTTATAGGATCCATGGCCTCGTTCATGCGGCAGATATTTCCAAACCACTGCAGTTGAAATTTTTCTAGAGTATTTTTAAGTTCTGAAACCCCTAGTTGCTCTCTAATGCTTTCGTTTCTAATGTGAACCTTTCTAGTATTTCCCAACAGATCTGCGAAGGGACCTCATTTCAGCTGCCGTTATGCGACTAGAGTTCCTGTCCAGCGTTGTCCAACTTTCTCCGCCATAGATGAGTGTATGTAGGTAAAGCTAGTTTAATGAGCTATAAAGTAGTTTATGATGTTTATCTTCGTAGGAATAGTAGTTTTCATGAAATTTTCTAAAATAAATTGATTTATAGTTGTTCGGACAAATTTTCATTTGCCAAATTTATATTTATATGTGAATATCATAAAAACTACTACCCCTACGAAGATAAGTGTCATAAACTATTTTATAGAAAGTTAAATTTCCTTTATTTTGAGTGTTGGCAGACATATGTGCGTCTTATGAATCTAGAGATATATTTTTAAAAAATCCAACATTTTATACGAACAACTAGAAATTAGCATTTTGTGAGTTTATTTTGTCGAATATCATAAAAACTACTACTCCTACAAAGATAGACAATATTAACTATTTGTAGTAAATTTAACAAGCTTTAATTTGAGCGCTGGCAGACATCTGTACGTCCAATGGTTTCTGAAATAAAGTTTTTCATAAATCAAAGTTATTGTCCCAACAACTATAAATCAATTTATTTTATCAAATATTATGAAAACTATTATTCCTACGCAGGTAAAGGTCATAAACTTCTTTATAGTCTATTCAACTAGCTTTAATTTGAGTGCTAATAGATATCTGAACGTCACAAGCTATATCTCGAGAACTATTGGACATAAATATCTCTTTTAGGGCTAATATTTTAGCAAATTTACTCTTCTTTAAATAATGTTCTTTTAGATTTTCTAGTGTTTTTGGTAGTTTTTAAGATATAGAGCTCCAAATGAAAAATTAAGGTTTTGAAACAGCCGCAATTTTTTATTGCCCCAACCTATACTTGGCACACTCATCAATTTTGACTAGTAATTATACACATTTTTCATTAAAGTAATCCAAAATTGGGGTGAGATAACTGCCTTTTTTTCTTCCCGGCTCTTGTACTAGTTGGTTTGGTCTGGTGCTGATCGTGGTGTGAGAGAAAATACCACTTGAGAATAATGCTGTGTTTTTTACTTGTACCTAATTTGTCTTCATTAATTATAAATAATACAGATAACAATAGGGAAAAATATAATATGCATATAATGGAGGAATAAATTTTTTACTCCTATCTTAAAATTAAGAACGAGATAAAAATATACCTTAAAGAAAAGAGAAGGATCTGTATGATATTTGTAATGTCTCTCTTAAGAACTTCATCTAATAAAAGGCAATTTGTTAGAACAAATCAACTCTAGTCTTTCGTACAATCTATTTACAATTCTACATAAATTTATTCCATATTAAATATTATGTAATTAAACATTCTGAATAATTTCGTAATCAAGTAGGTGCAGTCATTGAGTAAGGTTTTAAAAAATTAAAAATTATTTTATGATAACTTTCAGTAACAGTAACAAACTGTAGATAAGAGAGTACAAATATACCCAACTCTCTGTTAAACAATAAATTAAAAAATATATATACTTAATTTTGAACACTCTGATATAGCAGATAAACCGGTATCTTGATGGATATGAGGGGTTGCTGGCGTTAGGGCCACGTGGCAATGATGTTATCAGTAGCTGATAAGGGGCTACGACGTCAACCTTATTACTGCCTTAAGTGTTCCCTCCTCTCCTCTACTAAATAAAATTTTAAATAAAGCTATATAGAACCCATGTTCTATATATTAATTTCTACTATAAGTATCATTATTAACTTAGCATTGAAATATTTTAAAAATTATATAATTTACACGATATTATATAATAATTTATATAATTTATGTAGTTGTGGTCGTTGTTCTGAGTGGATGTTCTCGTGGAGGATGAGTCGAAGTAGTCCGCCCGCCGTGGCTAAAATGATTAAGCTGGCGCAGATGGCCAGAATGCTTGCAACTACGAGTGTGTAGTGAGGAGACAATGGAGAAGATATGTTTGTGCACACTGAGACTCTAAGACGTTGTCTGTCTATTTTTCAGTATAATAAAACAACAGAAAGTAGTTGTTTTGTTTTTGACTTAATAAAAATCTTATGTTCCAATAATCAATTTGTGGACCATATGTTGGCCGCAACAATCCTCAAAAACAAATGATTTCGACATTTGAAGGAAATATTTACAGATCATTCCGATATCCTTGATTGATATCGACATAAACATTTAGCATCGTAATCCAATACAAATATATACATCCAGAATATCAAATGATTTTGATATTTTAAAGAATTATTTAAGTTCATTCCGATATTTCTTATTGATATCGATATCAACCTTTGGCAACGATATTTCTAGAATATGAAGATCATAATGGTTGCGGTCAAAAAGAAGAAAAATAGTTAAAAACTCTTTTTGTTCTGTTTGACCTCAACCATAACCATCTTCTTCATATTTGAAATTATACGGTTAATTATCTATATAAATGATATTTCTAGAATATTTAGACGAAATATCGATATTTTGTATGTAAAACATGTTTTAGTGGTAGGAAACGTTTTACAATAAAATTATTAAATTTTATTTCTATATCGCATATCGGAATCGACAATTGATAATTGCAGTTAATTTGATTAACATTATCGATAAGAATATTCAACTTCCGCAAAATATTTCAATATTTAAAGCAAAATATTTGCTTTTCATTCTGTTCATAATAAAATATTTTGCATATAAAATAAAAATATATTTTGCATCAATACAAAAAATTTGAAAATAATCACACAATGGTTTATTATTTAAATTAATTATTTATTACATATGTTAACAGAAAATGTCTGGTCTGTCCACTCACATGACTGTCTTACCGCTTCCTAGATAAAAATAAGAATAGTTGTTACAAAAAAGTGAGAGAATCAACATTATCACCAAAAAACGAATAATAACAATAAAGATTGATTAATTTCCTGCTATGACTTGCAAGTATAACGTCTCGGGTGTCCCCCACTTCAGTCCTAACATGTCTTTGAAGCACTATAAGCCCGCCGATTAAGCTTCACTTAGCCAGACTGCTTACCCCCTCCATTGCAGTCCTTCCTCCAAAGAGAAATTAACAGTAGAGTAAGGAGGACCACGTTTATTTATATCTTAGAAGATAGATCAGTGTCATCGCCCAAAAACGTAAACGTTACTGTTATACAGCCATTAAAAATATATTATTCATGTATGAGTAAAGTGATTAACTATGATGGGCAAAGTGATTAATATATTATTTCTTTGAAATAAATAGAAAGAAATTTTAATTATTTAATTACAAATTTTAACAAGGCAGTTACTGTTCTTTTTAATTTACAAACTACAAAAACTATATACTAAAAAAAACTGTTTTACAATGATACAAATCTATAATGAATATGTCAGGGGTGTCTGGTCTTAGGCGGGTTTCCAGCCTGATATCCATTTTACAGAAGGCCCTCGACAAGGCGTATTCAATAGTTAAGTTAGGAACGGCCGTGCCAGAGGATGAGCCCTGGGCACTGACGCAGGTAGAGGAGGTCTAGGTGAGAGAGTCTGAGGTAGAGTTCTAGTTGCCGAGATGAAGCGGACGGACCAGTAAGTTGATAAGGCTAGGTGCAGCTCTGGTTGCCGAGATGAAGCGGACGGACAAGAGCCGGGGAGAGACGGGAAATTACACTGGTTGCCGAGATGAAGCGGACAGACCAGTGTAACCGTTAAGGATTAGGTTATAATCTTAGTTGCCG
>NW_027109480.1:324685-356027 GCF_000696795.3 Halyomorpha halys
AATCTTAGTTGCCGAGATGAAGCGGACGGACTAAGATTGCTGGAGAGAAGGAGAGGAGATTGGTGAACGTACAGAAAAACAACTTTTGTGAGAATAGATTGGCAATGAACTTCTTTATCCCAAGTAGAGAGTACGTACGCCACCAGTGCTATGACTAGGCCTGGGAAGGATGTGGATCAAAGATCAAATTGGGGATTCAGAGCCCCTAGTCGCCTAAGCATATAGTTGTATTATTGACTGATCCTCAAGACTAATAAAAATATATACCCACAACTGTCAGGAAAAGGGTTATCAATACATGTATATAATTGAAGCACTGCTACATCTTCAACCAGAGGGGACTAAACTGATCATTGATATGAAACGGATTTCCAGGACGCCATCGTGTACAATACTACTACAGCGTTTGTTGATGAAAATTGAACTGTCATTTATTGTTTTTATATCATTCTAATTCCTCAAATAAATTTTGTATGTAACTGTGGGTTAAAAATTAAACATAAAAAAATAAAAATTAAGTTGTTTGTCGTTTGTTCGTTACACTTTTCGCTATTGGGGTGGGGGAGAACATAGTTTTCAGAAATTTGTAAACAATCGAACAATGACTTAACGATCTTTTTATTAAACTAATCTTTTAGAGAACATTTTGTAAGTAGTTGGTTAAGTTTTAAAATAAGAATTTCAAATTAGTTTACCAAGACGATTCCAGGGTAGGACAATTATAAAGCAGAAAACTATTTAATTTATTTACTAATACTGGAATTGTCATTGAACTAGTCCAAAGAAAATACTACGAACTAGTTAAATACAATTGGTTGTATTTTAACACAGATTTATTAACTAAAGCATCTAGTCAACTTATCTTTATACTAAATAAGTTTTAAACTGGTTATACTATACGGGACGGAAACCACATGCTCCCCAGTCTAGATCAACTACTGAGAATAGAACGAAGAATCCTAAGAAGAATCTACGGCCCCAAAAAGACACAAGAAGGATACAGACCCAATAAAGAAATCTACAAAGGCACAAGGGGCCTAGAAACAGAAATAAGAATCAGAAGACTGAAATTCCACGGACATTCGGTAACAGTGGCCCCGGAAAGACTAAACAAGGAAATATTCCAAAAAATCCGATGATATAAAAGCTCAGGAGGATACATTAGGCAGATGAAGAAAGAAACGGAAAGACTAGGAATAACGGACCAGAACTGTCTAGACGGAGAAAGATATAGGAAAAGACTGAAGGAAATCAAGATTGTTGTGGGAAAGAGAAATTCGAAAAGGGAGTCGCGTGGATGGTACAGAAGAAATAAACCAAAGGCACGCAGAAATAATGAGGAAGAAGTGGAAGGAAGGGAAAAACAAAAAAAAAGATAGAAGTTAAAAGTAATGATATTCGCGTGGTCTCTAAGGCCGTTCCGTAAAAAAAAAAAAAAAAAATAGGTTTTTTAATTTTTTTCATTTTATTATTTCCTGAATATGATGGAAATCCTGACTTATTTTTATCTTCAAGTCGCTGGATTCTTACAAATGGAATTTTTTAATCTGGTTCAAACTGGATCAATTGTTTTTGAATTATTACCTACTGTGATAGCCTGACAATCCCTCATGACACAAAATAAGACGACACAATCATATAATTCTAAATTCCATCCTTCCCATGGCCCTTATAAAAATGGTCGGTGCCTCAAACGAAGAAAATATACAAACATTAAAAATGACCAAACATTTAAGTCATACATCTCGGCCAGACCTTCGAGTCTCCTGAATTCTGTGGATGGACACCCTTATAGTCCCTCCTTCCTCCCTCCCCTCCCCCCCAAAAAAAAAATATATCTTTCTCTAGATTCGCCCTAAATAACAAATATATATTATTGTTCATTAAGAAATTATTCAAATTTACACAATATATTGCTGACAATTACGAATGACAGTCATATTAACACCAATGTTCATTAATGCAAAAACTGGATAAAATGATTAATATTTTAATATTATAATCATAAAATAAGCTTCATCAATACCCTTGATATTAATTCCAAAGATGTGGGCCTGTTTTGATTAGCCCTAATCTCCCGAACGAGATTAGAAAGTTCACCAAAAGTTTGAAACAGTTATCAGCTGCTACTATCATAATCAATGCATGGCAACATCCATTGGCTAAGCTTTACTAAACTTCACAAATATTATTGAGTTTAGCTTACTTATGTTTATGTTGCCATATAAACATACGAAACATACACAAACATATATATATATAAACATATACACATTGTATCCTACAATACAGGTTTACAGGTTCTCTCTCCATAACTTCAACAATTTTTCTTTGATTTTGCTGGGTCATAACGTGGCATGGGGTTCTATCTTTTGAGAGTATTGTTTATTTTCTTATCTTCTCCACTTCTTCCACGTCCACAAACGCCGAAATTTCCAACAAAATTGGGTACTTTTCTATACAAATTCTGATAGTAAATAAGATTTTTTGACTAATTCATATCAGACACTTTTTTAATCCGATACTTCATAAAAGCGTTAACCGCCAAAATCCGCGTACAATTTGTTTTCATTGGTTGGCGTGTAAATTGTGCGTGAAATTTAAAAACCCTAAAGAACAAAATCGTTTCAGAATTAGATTTTACTTTAAGAATCCGTCATCATAATTGAGGCTTTATCATCATGACAGATCGAGGAAACTAAATTCTTGATGACTGATTCTTATAAAATTAGGTCAAAAACCTTTAAAAGTAGTTATCTGTTAAAAAAGGACCAGAAATAAATACCTCTTCAAATCTGATTTTCCATCAGAATCCATTAAAAAAAAATAATAAATACGTTTTTAAAAAAAATACCCATACCATTGAATAAATGAAAGTGGGTCAAAAAGTATTATCACACCCCCCTGTTCTACAAATCTCAATAGGATTAAGATATTTTCCTGAACTAATATTTACTTCTTAAGTGGGCCTTGAAAACTAGCTTTTACAAGCAATTAATATTTGTAATTAAAAGATGAGTTTGAAGTAACCATAGGGAAAGTAAATTTTCAGGGTCAAAAAAGTATTGGCACACTTTTTAATTATGTACATAATATTTTATATATTTGAACTGGTAGCCATTAATATTTCTTCATTATCACTCATTTGAATCTATGGCGATATCTGTAATCTTATAGGCATTGATGAAACAGGATTTTGACCAATTTAACGTCATTTCTCATACAAAGTCTTCCGATAGTTTTAACGATAAGTCTTCCTGAGTAAGTCAGTTTTGTGTATCACTCTGTGGATATGGTGTTAGGGTTTCTGATGACTAGGAGGTCAAGATATGGTAGGGGATTATTGATTTATAATTCTACAGTGAAACATGTAAGCGAGGATGGTAGGAATTGAAGGCGGATAGGATATCGGTGATTTAAATAGGATTTAGGATTAAGAGAAGATCGTCAACATATTTTTTGATAAAGATGATGTCATTAGGAAAATAGGGAATTACGGAGTTGAGAAGATCATTGAGAACAATGGTGGAAAGATCGAGGGCTAAAGGATCGCCCATGAAATTTGTTTAAAAAATTGACCATGGAAGGTAAGGCAGCGGGATTTACAACAAAGTTGGAGAGATTTAAGGTAAGAAGATAGGTTAAGAGAGGTATGGGCTTCAATGGTTGACCAGTTGGTTTCTACTAAAAAGAGTGCTATATATTTTGGGATATTGGTAAATAAACTTTCAACGTCAAAAGAAGTAAGGATGTAGTAGTCAGGAATGGTGAAGGATAAAAATTGATCGCGGAGGTGAAAGGAGTTGAGGTGAATATCATATGGATTGTTATGACTAAGAACTTGTAAAGAGGGGAGTAGGAATTTACTAAGTTTAACTGAGGGAGGCTAATATTAGAAGTGATTGGACGGAGGGTGGTATTAGGTTTGGGAATTTGGGAAAGCAATGAAAATGGGGAGCAACAGAATTGTACGAAATGAGGTTTCTATGTAGTTGGGATAGTTTCTATGATAATGAGGTTTCTAGGATAGTTGAATTGTTTTGAATATAAGAGATCTTGAAGATGTTTATTAAATATGGTTTTAAGTGAAGGATTGGGGCCTCAGGATGTGGGTACGTATTTAGATTGGTCAAATAGAAATAGTGTCATTTTTTCTTTGTTTAAGAGTTTCTTTTAGCACATTTTTTGAAGAAATCTTATTTTTTTCTTATTTTCAGGTCCAATCAGTATCATAGGTGTTCTATAGTATTAATATCCAGAGACTGTTGTGGCCTTTTAAGTTGCCTCGGAATATTTTACAGCATTCACTCTTTCGTTTTGTTAGCCGTATGCTTGGGGTCATTGTCTTCTTGGAAAATAAAATTATCTTTGATCCCCAGCTTTCTGGCACTACTTTTTTAATTATGCCGTAAAATGTCGAAATATTTTTCGACATTCATAATAGCATCAGTCAAGGCCATGTTTTCTGTACCATTCAACGACCTGTAATCCCAAACTTGGAAACAGTGGGCCTCACATGTCGAGGCTGAAACTCGATATTAGGTTTTTGCCAAATGAACTTGCGGCCATCAGAAGCAAAAATATTAATTTACTTCCATCTGAAAAAATAACATTTTTCCAAAATTTCAAGTTTTTATTATCAAATGATTAGACACACTAAAGCCGTTTTTTTTTTGGCAATTTGTCTCGGTAATAAAAAGTTGTTTCCTTTGAACCCCACCTTAATAATTATATTTTTGAATAACATTTTTTACTGTTTGTAAACTTAAGGTGTTATTGGAAGTTGATTCAACTTATTCTGCTATCCTGGCGGCTGATCTACTGAGATCTTCTTCTACAATCCTGTGTATGTTCCTTTGTTCTTATTCCCTAAATTTTGATGGCCGTCCTGAACGAGGAATGTTTAAAATCGAACCAGTGTTTCTTAACTTTTTAACAATATTTCAAACAGTATTGAAACTTATTTCCAATCAATTTAGCTATTTTTCGGCTAAGTTCTTTAAAATATAATTTAATTGCCAAGTTTTTCAAAGAAAGACGATGTTCACTGGTTTTAGTCATTTTTTTTAAGCAAATATAGAACGAAAACTGAGTTTTATTGTTATCATTGCATCGTTGTTAACTCTCATTGCTTTCAATTGAAACCAAAAGGATTTATTTGTTTTGGTTGGAGCTAATGGCAAACATTTAAAACTGTGCTAATACTTTTTCGATCCTAACAATTTAATTTTCGTATGATTACTTCAAACTCGCCTTTGAATTCTAAATATTAATTGATCCTAAATTTAGTTTTTAAGGTCCACTTATGAAGTAAATATTAGTTTTAGAAAATATCTTAATCCTATTTAGATTAGCAGAAAAAAAGATTGTATGCCAACACTTTTCTGGCCCACTGTAGGTGTGCTGGAGAAGAAGTAGATGAATGTAACAAAAAATAAAATAATAAAATATATATATACACACATTTACAAATATGTTAGTCGCTGAGAAAAATCAAGAATATTTCACTAGAAATTTTTAATATATCACTTTCTTTATTTTTCATCAAAAATAATGAATTGCTTTTTAATTCTTACTTGAGAAATAAATCTAATGTTACTAAATTTTATTTCAGTATTGCTGGGCCTACATCCAAACTGATCAACAATCTTGTTCTCAGTCTTTATCATGAGCCCTTTCTCCCTCATAGTATTTGAAATCGATATTTTCAGGTAAGTTGTACAGAATACATTTACTTGGTACTGAATTTGTTCTCAACTAATTTATAAATTTGCATTTGTTTAAATGTACATTACTTCTAGAATTATAACTTAACCTTTTATATTTGAATAGGAGTTGATTATGAATCCCTGAAGACTATAATATCAATGACGAGAAAAAGTATATCAAGGTATGAGAACTAATTCTCATAATACTTAATACTTCTCTTCTTGTTTCTTTATCACTTTTCATTATACATCAGTCATATACCAATTTTTTAATGAAAATCATAATATTTATCATATAATTGAATGATTATTTTAATATTTCAGTTATATAAAGAGAAAAGCAGAAAGGTAGAAGAGAAGAAAGGTTTATGGAAAACAAACTTACTTTAATAAGTAATGAGTACTCCCAATATAAATGTCAACAATAACAACAATAATGTGGGTGCTGGTGGTAAACCTACCCCAAAACGTCCAATCAGGAGGGGTGGCAAACCACCTCCTGATAGGCCACAAAGAGCTCTCTTCTGCCTTCCACTCAAAAATCCAGTTAGAAAGCTATGCATTGATGTGGTTGAATGGAAGTATCCTTTTAATATAGCAAAATTTATAAAATATTATTCAAATTATATTTCTATATACCCAATCAATAGAATAATAATATTAACTCCAGGATAATAATGTTTCATGTAATTAGTTGTAATAGACCATCAAAACTAGTTCAGAAATGCTAAAAATTAATTGAAAAACGTTCACTTGGTATTCATACATAAGACTACTTTTTTAGATTTGATTATTTCTATAATATTTCAGAAAGGTCAGATGTACTCCAGATTACTAGAAATTAAAAAAAAGAAAACTGACAAATTTAACAATGAACACTATGGTGTATCACTGATAATTATCCAAAAATTTTGACAAATACTTTTCAATAGACCTGTCACCAATCAAAAATGCCAAAACTTTGATAAAATTACTATTGCGCATCATTTAAAAATTATATTCTTAAAAACTAGGATCTATCACAACATTATCGAAAATGAAAAAAGTAACAGATGTAATGATTAATAAGAGACTTTAAACAGTACTTAGTGACACAATACATTATAAACAAAACCCATTTAGTTTTACATCCCAAAGAAATGTATTAAACACAATTTACAAAACAGAAGAGATCTAAAGATTAATTTAAAAATAATGAACACAAAATCAGGTTGACTATTCACAATTCCAGAGTAAGTCCTGCACAAACATATTGTTAAAAAATTACAGAAAAACAAAAGTACCCATTACAAAGATACCACATTGCAATCAAAATAGGGGCTATCTAAATACTAATTTTAAAGTTTTATCTTAGTAATACTTTCTAATCTCTTTTCATTTGTGATATCGATTACCTACAAGTAGAAACTTTGAATTCAACCTATAGCTTAGTATCTTCATTACTTCAATAAGTTTGGATATTTATACATTAGTTAAGAAATATGGGCTATAGGCATTATCTCATTTGTATTCCTTTTCTTTATTTCTTATTCCACAATTGGGAAACAAGTAAGAAAAGTTGTTTCTTTTCAGCCTGCTTTGCTTCAACAAAATAAGTAAAATAACATTAATTGTATTTACCAGGTACCAGAGATTCTTTAGTCAATATTTAATAGCATTTGTCTGAATTCAGATATACTGAAAGTCTTGACGATTTCCCAAGTATATTTTTTAATTTAGGTTGTTAGCATTAGTGTGAATATTTATTAACTAATAGTGAAGGATGGTAGTACAATTTATTATTATCTATGTTCACTTTGATCATTGCTAGTGGTGCAAAATCTCCAAATTTTTTGTCATTTTCATGTATTTAAACAAAATCTAACTGTGCCATTTTATTTGTAGATATGTACTTACATTAACATGAAGAATAATATAAAATATTTAACAAATTCCATTTAAAATGGTATTAGAGATAATAATTACCTATTTTAAAATATCTTTGAATACTTCTGAATCAAAATCCAACAATAAACACAAATAGATGATTTATTAACTTGGATTTTGGCCTAAAAATTAAGATGGTACACTAATTTTGATCTGGAATATATAATTTTGTTTAAAATTTCACTTCAATTTTTTATAAGATTTTCCATAACAAGAAAATTAGACCATTTGAATATTTGATACTTCTAACTATTTTTGCTAACTGTGTAGCACTTGCAGTATATACTCCTTATCCATTTGGTGATTCAAATACTACTAATGCATATTTGGTGAGTAAATTTGTTTGTTTTTTACTACATATCTTAACATTCTATTCTGATTTTTTTTTCATCATCTGATAAAATTAAATCATATTATATTTGTTAATTTTATTTTTGATTTTTTTCATATGACTAGTTTTTTATTAATTATTTATTGATGAAATTTTTTTTTCATGCCTGTAAGTTCTGTTCTGTTCCCAATATATATAATAAAGGTCTTTTTAATAATGTAAACATGTATAATTTTTTTTTATTTATTTATTTATTTTGTTATTCCTCTAGGAAAAAATTGAATACATTTTTCTGGTGATTTTTACTGCTGAGTGTATAATGAAAATCATAGCTTATGGATTTGTAGCCCATGCAGGTGCATATTTAAGGAACGGCTGGAATTTGCTTGATTTTACAATTGTTGTTATTGGGTAAAACATTGAATTTCTTTTCAAAGTAATGTTCAATAATCACTAAATTGAAAATAAAAATATTTTCTTTTTTTTTAATGTTTCAGAATGATCAGTACAGTTTTACAAAATATAACCAATGAAGGATTTGATGTTAAAGCCTTGAGAGCATTCAGAGTTCTACGGCCACTGAGGCTTGTTTCTGGTGTACCAAGTATATATTCTATTGTATTGTCTACCATATTGAATATTCATGGGGACCTAAGTCACTCATCCACCACAAATATAGATTTTAGATTTTATGATATTAAAATACCATAATTGAAAAATCATCACAAATATTAAGGAGTAAAATTATTTATTATTTTTCAAAATCTTACTGAAATAAACATCTGTTAGTTGTCTTGGTATGTTGCATTATTGAAACATACAAAAAAAGTTATTCTTTATTGATGACTTATGTCCTTTGAATACAACATGTATGTGTGTGTGTGTGTGTGTTAATTTTCCTGCTTTAAATAATTGCTCAATTCTAGCAGAACCATTGAGAAAAGTTTGTACCAGTAAAATAACTTAATTTAGTAGCATAATGCTCTGGTTTTACAGTGTTGTATAAAGTGGAATTAAAGTCACAACATTAAATGTTGAGTTTATAATTCTATCGTGATAAGGAATTACAATATATAGCATGAGAGGAAAAAAGAAATAAAGCAGCTGCTCATGAAACATCTAAATTATTTATTTATTATTATTATTATTATTATTATTATTATTTTTTATACTTTGCTTAGCCTAGGTTAAATTATAATTTGTTTTCATTGAAAAATAATAATAAACAACAGTTTGAAATATTTTTATCATTGTAATATTAAAATTAAACTGACTGTAATTAAATTTTGAATTCTCTTTACTTCATTTGTAGTTTTCCTGGAAATTAATTTTAAAAATAGCTGTCACTAATTCGAAAAAGGAATAAAAAACAGAAAATATTTCATTGAGCTAATATTTTATACATAATTTTTAGAAGAAAAATTTGAATAAAATATTTCAGTATCAAGAAACAATTTGACTTTAGATTATTCTTGAAGAATGAAATCACCTATCAACAATAATTAAATCCAAGAACTGAACTTGAAGAAAGAACCTTGATGCAGCAAGTTTGTTTCAGCTGACTGAATAATATATGTATTTATATAATTTAACCTGGAATTTGTCAATGTAGAATAATAAAGAGCAAAATTTTAGTACTTAATTTGTTAAAATTTAATTTCATCATTTATTAATGAAAAGTCAGTATTTTACTTTAAAACTTATTTAAACTGAACCCTTACAATGTTTTTAACATTATTTCTATGAAACTTGAATTATTTTAAAATAAAATTGAGCTATTGAAAAAGTGTTTCTTTAAAATTTTGGATTGAGCATTGAGTAAAATAAATATATAACTTAAATTTTAATATATCTCTATTCAAAGCTAAACCAACACTTTGAAAACTTTAATATGAAGATATTTACTTCATATTTTTAAGAATAATGAAGATTTTTCAGGTTCTGATGGAGTGTAATGTTATTAGATTGAACATTACTTGCTTCCATTTATGAAACAAAGAACCTTTCTGTAAAAAAAATGTTAATTATTTTTCATGTAAATTTACAAAAATGATACAAGGATAATGATAATTAAAATTGTCATTGCTAAATAATAATATTTTGTTTAAAATAATGTATCATTGATCAATATCATTAAATCATAGCACAAAAAATGTATTTTTTTGCTGTTTTATTCACTTTTATACAATGATTGTTTAACATTTTTGATTTATTTAACAGAGGTTTTTCACAAAGTTTTGTTTAAAAGTTTAGGAGACCAACAATTTTGTACACAGTGAATTGAAAACATCAGAACAAAAAATTATTCAATCATGCATCTCTTTGTATTCTGAAGATTAAATGGAGAACATAATTCTAGTTTAGTGGTAGTTTCCCTTGGAAATAAACTGGTGGGGTGTTGAGTAACAAGTAAAAGTATTTAAATGCTATAAACAGGAAAGATATGAGGAGGTGTTCTATTTATAAAGGATCAATAGATGGCAGAAGCAAACAATACTACTGGACATTTTGGATTTTACTTTAAATATAGGACCCCCAGAAGAGAATTAGAATAGAAATGCTCCCCAACTTGTGGTGATATAGATATCTACTATTTAAGAAGACAAATCATTATTTTTGGAAACAGATCATATTACATTAATAGCCATAGAAACTTACCTTTATGTGATGGGGAGTTTATAGTAGATCCCTTTGCTTAATATACCTTAGCTTTGTAAGTAGGGTCACCCAAGCTGGATTGGTCACAGAAGAGTACAACCCTCCCTCTGTGCTGCAGGGGCCTCTGCACTAGTCCAGCTCCTCTTTGAGGAAACCAATAACAAATGCTGAAAAAACAAAACAATAAACATCCTCTATTTATTATATTTTTTATGATTTGTGATAATCTGGCAATCGTCAGGCAATTAATTACTTGCTGAACACTCCTCTGATATCACAACACAAAATTACTAATCCCTGAATGATCAAACAAGTTTATTTTGAATTCAACAAAATTATCTAGTTGGAAACTACTAGATTGAAGAAAAGTTACCACTAAAAAGAATAAAAAACCAATAGAGCTGTTTAATTCTGTCAACTTAAATATGATTTCAGCTTCCATACCTAAACTTCTACCTTAAAATAAAAACATATTAAATACAAAAATAAAGATATATAGTATTGTTGTTTTTTTAAATCTTGGTTAATTGTAGGATTCAATTTTTAAAACTTTATAGTAAAAAAGAAAATCATTTTAATGTTATTTATTGGTATATTTGAGATGAGCTTTGTGTAGCAGACCAACTCTCATTTTTATATTAACAACCATATTAAGTGTATGGTAATGTAATGTATTTATATTAATCATTATATTTATATATTTAATAAAACATATTCTGTTTTTAGGTTTACAAGTTGTTCTCAATTCTATACTGAGGGCTATGGTACCTCTACTCCATATTGCCCTACTTGTATTGTTTGTGATAATAATATATGCAATAATAGGTTTAGAGTTGTTTTCTGGCTGTCTCCATAAAACATGCTACAGTAATATTACAGGTATGTTAAGTGAAAATTAAGATTTTAATAAACCATCCTCATGGGTAAAATCTTTGTTCATATCATTCATGTAAGCATGGATTTTATTTTTCATTCCGATGAAACACCACTGAGGGGGAAGGGGAAAGAGTATTGTAGAGAGTAAGAGTAAATAAGTAAATAACCCTTAGATTTAAATTTCAATATGATTTAATTTTTTTCCTTTATCCTTGCACTACATATTTCCATTGATTTGAAAAATAATTTTCAGTATTCAATGATGAATATAGTGATTTATATTCCGTTTTTAGTCTCTGAGACATCCTAAATTTTATGGTCTAGAATAATGGTTCCCAACCGAGGTTCCGTGATCCTCTTCCAGGGGCTCTGTGAAATATTTTAGGAATAGGTCATTCCACGTCAACTGAACACAGTTTTGAACCTTACCATCTTTGATTTTCTTCAATTTTGCACAGGTTTTGTGTAGGTATCATTTTCTTTTTAAGCTTTTGTTGAAAAGAACACATTTGGCACCGTATTTGTATCAAATGATTATGTAAGTGTTCTGCCAGTTTCCTACTAGTATCTAAAGGGTTTCATCACCAAAAAAAAGGTTGGGAATCATTGGTCTAGAATAATGTTATTAACACATTATGTTTAGAGATTGTCGTGCTACGTCTATACTTATCTATTTATTTAACTCTTGACTTTTCAAGTCAATATTCATTTATTTACATATTCTTTCAAATTAATTCATCATGAAGTAGATCAGCTTAGATGGGAAATAAGCTTTAAATCTATGTTCAAAAGTTTAATTTTAATCCAAACTAAGTTTTGTTATCAATCTATTAATCTGATAGAATAGAAAATAAATTAATACCATAATAGAAAATAATTTTACTATTGAGTGGATATATGACAAATTTAGATCAACCTATAATACTTAATTCAGAGGCTTTCTATTTTTAAATTGTCTGTATTAAACTTAATTTAATAGGACCCTATCATATATAAAAATTGAATGTATATAAATTATGATGAATGTGATAAAAATTCCTATTGAATATAATTTTCAGAGGAAATGATGGAAGATCCTCACCCTTGTGGTGATACTGAAGATGCTGGATTCCAATGTCCCAAGGATATGGTTTGTAAAGAAGGTTGGGATGGGCCTAATTTTGGAATAACTAATTTTGATAACTTTGGATTAGCTATGCTGACTGTTTTTCAATGTATTACACTAGAAGGCTGGACAGACGTTCTTTATAATGTACGTCAACAATAATTCTTTTCACATACTTTTATTATTATATTATCTGTTTTAATTAATATGATTTGCTTTTTTTCAGATTGAAGATTCCTTAGGCAATTCTTGGCAATGGATGTACTTCATATCAATGGTTATACTTGGTGCTTTTTTTGTTATGAACCTAATTCTTGGTGTGTTGAGCGGGTATGAAGTTTGCAATAATTTATTTTAACATTTATCTCTGTAAGAATATCTTTTTACATATAGTCCATTCATTGAAAGAATACTTCTGATTGGTGGTGCACAAGTATTCAACACTCCCCTACCCATCTTAACCCAAACCACCACAAATTATAGACTAGAATGATTAAATAGTACTGAAGAATGAAGGGACACTTTTTTAAAAATGGGAGTTGGTTGGATAGACAGCTTTGTGTGGATGGAAGGGAATTGTGAGAAGTGTGTTTGTATGAAAGTAAGATGGAACGAGAGATGTTGGGGCCGTGGGGCATAGGTCCCAAAGCAGAGTATCCAGTTCGGAACATTGTGGGGGTTAGATTTCCACCTGGGGCAGTTGATATTTATTTCTCATCAGTCCCGAGAAATGAATCTTGACACTCCCACCTTGTTTAATATACGGTGGCTACTCTGGTAGCCACGGGGGTTGGCAAAAAGGACCAATAGGCCCATTTGCTGGACTAGTCCCCCTCCCCCACCAATTACCAATATCTAGGAGCATTTCAGATCTTTTATTCTAAGAGTTATTTAAATTCTCCATACGAGAGGAAATTAATACTTTTTATAGATCCCCAAAGCACAACTCCATTTGTCCAATTAGGTCTTATTATAATCATGTAAATGAGACTTTTGTAGTTGGTTAAATTTATTCTTTTAACCATAATTAGGTCACTGGAAAGTGATGATTTGAATACAATGATACAGTAAACCAAATTAAACACTGGAAGTAAATAATAAAAATAATTACCCTTGACTTGAACAAAAAATAATGTTTTACTGAATAAAATAAAGTAAAACCTATATAAAAAATAAAATAGAATTCGAGCTCATAAAAAGAAAGAAAAAGCTAATTTTATATAATAATAAAAAAAATCATTCCATGAAAATAATTAAATTGAGGATGTACATAAAATATAAGTTAAACAAAGTTACTGCGGTATGGTAAGATTGAAGAGACAAAGTTCTAGAGATAGTAATTTCTGCTTTTCAGTACAGATGTGTGGTCATCCAAAGTAGTTACAAGGAAAAAGGTTTTCCCTTGGCCCACGGCCATTCCCTCCAGAATGAATAAAAGCTTCTCATGGAAGTATTTTTTGCCTCCTGGTGCCATCTATATAATTGTGGCTATGCAATTCATTAGGACTCTCTTATTTCTTGGTCTGTACTGAACTCTGAAAGAGGGCTAGACTCTGGTGGGAAGACAGAGAAGAAGGAGGGCTTGAGCACCTGCAGCTCCCAGATCTCTATAGAAAAGGATGGGCACTTGACATTTAGGAACTAGATTCCACTTTAGAACCTTCAATGAACATAAAATCTCAATAAGCCATTAACTGGAAGCTTTGACTGTTTTTTCTAGTAAGTGTATATAACAGTCGGAATCAATGAGCTGTTTCCTATCTTTTTAGTATTGCACGAGGATTCCAAGTTAGTCATTAGTCCAGATGTAGTCTTAGGTATCGGATCTATTTGTCAGGGATATGTGTAAAGAATGGGACCAAGGGAACTACATTGGGTAACACCAACATACTGAGAAAAAAAGGGATGAATAGGCACTATTGTGATGTACTTTGAACCATCTAAGTGAAAGATAGGAATGGGCAATGAGAAAGTATTCACAGGCTAAGAATTTATGGAGTTTATAAAGTATTCTCGGGTGCCAGACTCGATCAAAAACAACTTCATTTGTTAAAATATATGAAACAAAATCCACTACACCAAACTAATAATAGTAAAAATTTTGTTACTGTAATTTTTAAAGTTTGTTAAATTAAAATCAATCTCAATGTTTTTTCTAGTTAATACTTTTTAATTCATTTTAATGCACACACGCATGCAAGTGTAGTCAAACCAGGCAGAACATTGTATGTTCCACATTGATCGAAAATTAATTTTTGAACTTTTGGTGTTTTTAGGTATGCAGACGTTTATGTTTAAGTTATGAAACCTATTTCCATACCTTTATATAAGAAATCATTTCTTAAAATTATTGAAATAATTTATGAAAATATTATTTAATTAATATAATTTTTATGATTACTTTTAAAAAATTGAATCAATAGACCTTACAATTTTTTCAATGTTTTGTGATAATACTGAAACTATTTCACTTCTAGCA
Source organism: Halyomorpha halys (assembly GCF_000696795.3). Lineage (NCBI taxonomy): Eukaryota > Metazoa > Arthropoda > Insecta > Hemiptera > Pentatomidae > Halyomorpha > Halyomorpha halys. Next base: position 339,769 of record NW_027109480.1, read on the forward strand.
TAAATGACAAATTATGCTATGTTTTTTCTGTAGAGAATTTTCAAAAGAGAGAGAAAAGGCTAAAGCACGAGGAGACTTTCATAAATTAAGAGAAAAACAACAACTAGAGGAGGATTTAAGAGGTTATCTTGACTGGATCACCCAAGCTGAAGATATTGAACCTGAAGGAGAAGATAGAAAACATTCTGAATCAAAAAGTATTCATAACATACTGTATCGTTATAAGTATTATTGTTGATTCAATTTCAAGTTTTGTTATTGTCACTCAAAGGAGAATGGCATATTTCCTTAGTTCTTCTCTATATCTTTGCATCTAAAGCTAATATAGAATCTGAACCATTATAAACTCATTTTTTTATTCTTTTTCGTTTTCTTTGGAACTAATGTTTTATTACTGGTATTCATAGAAACAAGTTTTTTTCTATCAATGCTTGTATATATTTTTATTTTATATAACTGGTTAAAGAACAAAAAAAAATCCCATGGCAGATTTTGAGCATCCATGCATCTATTTCCACACTTTCTAACCTCCTGATTCAAGATCAATCAAATAAGAGTTTTCTTAAAGATTTTACTGTTTTCCATCCCACCATAGCCTTTCAGTTTTTATAATAATTACCATGTCATTATCATTGTACAAGGTGTACAGTTCCTAATTCTTATTTCTCTTCCACATTTCACCTTCCATAATAGGGCTGTAAATGCTTCTTAGGCTTCCTTGATTAAAGATGTGAAGTCTGCATTCTTTGATTTTGGTAAACTTCCAAGACTTCAAATCATAAATAAAAACAGGAAGAATGAGTGTCTTGTACAGCCGTATATTTGTTGTTTTAGATTGATGCCTGATCCAGATATATCTGGACAGGGTGAAGTAACATTTATTGGCTGCCGAGATTCTTCTCTGAATCTTCTGTGATAAATTATTGCATGAATTTACTTGAGATTCCAGGTAAACAAAGTTCTCCATCAGCACAAATTTATAATTACCTACTTCGAATAAGAGTCCAATAGCTCCCCTACTACCACTAATTCTCATCTATTTTGTCTCCTTACTTAACACAAGACCAAACTTCCTTGCTGATGCTTTCAGAAACAGAAATCCTGCTCACAGGCCCCAGACATATCTTGATATTATATCTATACCATCCGCATAATTCAGAATTGGTGTTACTTTAGTCACTCTACCTTAGGAAGATTGACCTTGGTTTTCAAATATATGAACCCATCACTACTCTTTGATATGATAGCCATTGGTCCCTTGCAATTCCCTACTAATGTCTAAAACTAAAAACATGCAGGTTGCAGAATTAAAGGTTAGTTCATGTAACAAAAAATTATATATATTTTCCACAACTATAATTATATAAATGAAATGTTTTATGAAATCATGAAATGTTACAAGAATATTATACACTAAAGAATCAATACAAAAATAGTAATTGTAATTAAGGCAAATGAATATGAAGTATAATATTGTATTGAATATAAAAAAGTCAAGAGAAGAATAATAAAAATTGTATTGGCTTCGAGCAGTTGAGAACTTGAAACCTTGAACTTCAGAACTAATGCCACCACCATTAAACTATGGTCTCCACTTGAATATCCATATTTGAATCCATTATGGCTCTTATAATAGAGCCACATCTATCTTGGATGAAAGAATATTTCAATTGGTGGACAATTAGACAAAAGAGATAATTCTAATGTAAAATAGAGTTTAACTCATATATAGCAAGGAATCAGTAATTCTGCTATCTTTTGTAGACCTGATGATACCTCACAAATATACCTGTGACTTTTGCCAATAGATTATGAGAATTGATCAAATGTCTGTGATTGTATAACAAAACTTGTTAATATAAAATTGATGATCTGCACTGCTGCCCTCATGGATGCCTTAGACAAACTAGAGAATGAAGATGAGATGAAACAAAGTCCTAATTGAAGATATTGAATTATATTTGTATCAAAAATGACTATGAAATTAATTTAATAAAAAAAATATAATACTTCATAACAAGAAAAAAATTATTTTATTATAATCAAAATTAGACTGCTGACTATGCACGTAGGGAGAAGAAAATACCTTGCTAAATCTGAAATGTGGTACAATAATAAGTAATCCTACATACATAACCAGTGCCTACCATTACATGTTGTCAGTCCAAATATTTGAAAATCAAGGTTTTTAATTACATGAATGATAGAACTTATCATATATATATGTATAAGTAATTGACTATATTATTTCAATTTATGAAGAAGATGGTCAGGGGTGTGGTAAAAAAAACAAAAATAGTTAACAACAATATTTTTTCTTTTGATCGCACCCCTGACCATCTTCTTCATAATTTAAAATTATTTTAGCTTTAAGATAATACTTTCAAAGATTGTTTATGACCTTTTACATAAATATATACACTGGTTATCTTTTTTTTTTTAACAAAAGACAAAAACAGGGAAACAGAATCTGCTGATAGACTTGAAGGTGATGATGGAGAAAAACAAGATACTTGGTTTGTTGAAAAGAAGAAAAATTTTGATAGGTAAACTGTAACTTTCCATAAAATTTTTACCTAGGTAAAAAAAAAAATAATAATTTCCCTTAATATAAATTTTATGTTCTAGAATTAATCGACGTATGCGCAAAGCATGTCGGAAAGCAGTAAAATCTCAAGCATTTTATTGGTTGATCATCATACTTGTGTTTTTGAATACAGGTGTTCTTGCAACTGAACATTATCGCCAACCTGAATGGTTAGACAAATTTCAAGGTAATTTCAACTGAAATAATTTCCGAAAGGTTAAATTAATGTTTTTATGTGATAACATGAACCTTAATTGTTTAAATTATAATTATAATTGGATTAATGGGAACATTTTTAAATATCAGTCCTTTCCGTTTTTGTTTCAATTTGAAATTTCATTTAAGTGTCTGTTCGTTCTTCATGTGGTGTCATTTTTAGTTTAAGTTTTTTGAGCTTTAAATTAACTTTAAAATTAAATTGTATTTTAAAAACTTAAGTAAATCAGGAAAGATTAATGTATGTTATATTTTATATTTTTCCTATAAGTGTGAGACAAATGTATATTTAAGGAAAATCTCTCTTGTATATAAAAAAGTTTTTAGTGATCACTGTGTAATATTTCATTTTACATATAATCTCCAATTAATATTTTATTTGGCTTTGATTTCAGAAATAACAAATATGTTCTTCATTGCTCTGTTTACAATGGAAATGTTTCTCAAAATGTACAGTCTTGGATTTCAGGTATGTCACATTTTAATTTAATTCTTTTTAAAAGGACTATTTTATTAATATTAAACAAAAATATAAATTAATAAGTTTTTCCAGAATTTATAAAATGGAACTATTTTATTAATATTAATTTTAAAAAATTAAGTTCTGTTAGAATTTCTAGCTTATAATTTATACTGGCGTATGCTTGTTTTTATATTGTTTATAAATAAAATAATATAAATTCTTTGTGTTATTCACTTATTGACCAATATTTGTAGTTTATATTTGATTTTATATTCATGAATTAAACATCTATTTTTTTTTACATTAATAAAAAATTTTCTATTTAAAAATAATGTGTGTGTACCTAAATAAATAAATTTTTTCTTGACTATTAATGTTATATATTTTTGAGGATTTTTAGGCTCAGTCAATAATAAAGAAACTATATATATATGGCAACGTTTCGAGATTTTAGGGTTCTCATAGTCATGTGTTACTGTGAAATAAAAAATAATTTTTTTGAATAAAGAATTTTCCCAACTACTAATAAATTGTAGTAGATTCTATTTATTAATCTCAACTTGTATTCTATACATTTTTGTGTATATATATACACACTTTACTGTTTGCTACTAATTTATTTTTACTTTTCAGGGTTACTTTGTATCACTGTTCAATAGATTTGATTGTTTTGTTGTGGTTGGAAGTATTGGAGAAATGGTATTAACTAGGACTGATATTATGCCTCCATTAGGTGTATCTGTTTTGCGTTGTGTTCGTCTTTTACGAGTTTTTAAAGTTACAAAGTAAGTAATATTTCCAGTTCTTGAAATAGAATGCATTACATGAACATTAATTGATTTTTGTCATGTATATATTGAATATCGACAATTAACTAATTCACAAAAAAAAAAAAACATGAATATATAAAAAACACATGGCATAAATATGTTCACACTCTTTCTCTTAGTCCTGTATGACTAGGATCCTGACATCCAGCCATGTGAACTCCCAACCCCTTCTGGCACATTATGCGGAATTTCTAGATTATTCCTTCCAAAATTTTTACCACACTATTGCCGTCAGAAACGTGGCTTAAACCCAATATCCCAACTTTCTCCATCTCCATTCCCAACTATAACATCCTTTGTCATAACTGAATGGACCGTACTGGTGGTGGAGTTGCTCTATACGTTCATGACAGTCTGAGGGCCAAAATCATTTTAAATTCCCCTTCCTTTGACACCCCCCATTTGGAATACATTTTTGTACAAATTACGTCAAGCTCGTTTTCCCTCCTCTATATTGTCATTTATTGCCCACCTCGAGTCTGTTTTGATTTGCATTTGAATCCTCCTTCCTTTCATATATTCCTTTCTTCCAAAACATAATAATTGCAGGCAATCTCTACACCAACTTTCTCACAGACTCTCCCGATCGATCATACCTTATGGACCTAATTTTCTCCCTAGACCTTTTTATTGTTCCCTACCAATCCACACATCATTCCCAGTCCACTGATACCTGGCTTGATGTATTTATTATTGATCCCCTACAGAACCTTCTATCCTCCTCCTAAATTCCTATGTCTTTTCTTTCCTCCGATGACTTCATAAAAATTTCTTACAACATTCCCTTGCTTATGCCAAAGAAAATTAGTGGGCGAAACCTTGATTCTTTAACCATAGAAAACATTTGTCCCTACCTTGATGAACTTTCCCTATCCTTAGAACCTATCTATTCACTTTTATCTATTGACGATATGCCTATCCTCGAATCTCCTTATATTCCTAAACCAGCATGCTCCTCTTAAAAACCGTACCTTCAAACTGGTCTCCGGTTCCCTGGATCAACTCGGAAATAAGCCAAGGAGCAATACTTTCACAACATCCTATCCCAAGCACCTGATCCTAAATCCAAATGGAAAATCCTTAAGAACCTCTCTGTTATAAGTTCTAAATCCTGTCTATTTCACCCAGTTGATACAGACAAGCTTAAGCTTTCTTTGCTGCTCCTTCTCCCTCAACAACCTCATGCAAATTTTCATCTCTTCACATCCCTGAAATCCCATTTGATTCCAATAACTTTTATTTCTTGAATGTTTCCCCAGATGACTTAATCTCAGCAGTCCTCAAGTCCAGAACTAACAATTACGGCCCAGACAATGTTCCCATAAAGATCATCAAACTTTGTCTCCCCACCATTCTTCCTGCCTTTCTGCACATTCATAACTTCTCCCTTCAAAATTCCGTTTTTCCCAAAGCCTGGAAGAAAGTCCTTATCTGACCACTGAACAAAGTACTTTCTCCTTCTTCAGTTTCCGACTTTCGGCCAATATCCATGTTATCCAATTTGCCCAAGCCGCTAGAAAGATTAGTCCACTCCCAACTTAATAATTTTCTCGAGAAAAAAGCTCTCCTTAATCCTTTCCAATCTGGTTTATGCTCTCAACACTCCACACAATCCGTTTTAATGAAAATTTCCCAAGACCTCCAATCTGCTATAGACAATTATCATATATCAATTTTATTTCTTTTTGATTTTTTGAAGGTATTTGACACAGTTAACCATTAGATCCTCCTCAATAAACTTCAAAACCTTTCCATGTTAAATAGTGTCCTAAAGTAGTTCCTCTCCTTCCTGTCCCATCGTTCCCAAACAGTCGTCCTTCCGAATAAACCTCTTTCTTCTCCCATACAAGAAGATATTGATAGCATTAACGCATGGGCATTTAACAATGATTTGAAGCTGAATGCTGAAAAAACCAAGGCCATTCTTATTGGTTCCAAGCGCCTCCTTCATTCCTTCCCTTACTGTCCTCTACTCTTCCTTAACAACCAACCGACTCCCTTCTATCCTACAATAAAAAACCTTCAACCTCTCCTGGAATAATCACATTTCCCAAATCACACACAAATCCATAACTGTAACCCAATGTAATTTCATTTTACTATCTGAAAACTTGTAAATGCTTACCAGACAAAAGACATCTTAATGTATGAACCATGTATTTATTCTTAGGGGACATATACATATGCAGAATAATTATTTTTTCATTTCATTTCGTTTCAGATATGTTTTTTTAATTTTTTATTTAGCTTTATGTGATTAATTGATATTTTTGGCTTTCATGTTTTTAGGTATTGGAGATCACTATCAAACCTTGTTGCTTCTTTACTGAATTCAATACAGTCTATTGCATCATTACTGCTATTATTGTTTCTATTTATAGTTATATTTGCATTATTGGGTATGCAAGTTTTTGGAGGGAGATTTAATTTTGGCAATACTAAAGATAAACCACGTAGCAATTTTGATTGTTTTTGGCAAAGCTTATTAACTGTATTTCAGGTAATTTTTTGAATTGAATGAAAAAAATAAATTATTTCTAAAAGAAAATAGTTGTTGATTACAACTACTATTCATATATTTTTAATAGATTTTGACTGGTGAAGATTGGAATACTGTAATGTATGATGGAATCCAAGCCTATGGTGGTGTTTCATCAATAGGAATTTTGGCATGCATTTACTTCATTATACTTTTCATCTGTGGTAACTGTATCCTTGAACTAGTTACAATTCCATATCACATTTATTATATATTATTACATTTCCAACCCAATAATTATATTTTATTGAATAAACATGTTTTGAATGTTATTTGATAGTTTTCTGTATGTGTAATGGGTTGTAACAGTGATGAGTGGTGTCATTAGTGCTGTTCCTATTTCTCAACAGCGCCTGATACTTTCAGGTGATATTTTGTCTCATGTATCATGTATCACAAAAATAAATGCAGACAATATTCTGATATATATTTTAGATGGAAATAATGGTCAGGATTGCCATGTTCTACAATTGTTCTCACAATAATACTTCTATATCTGTTTTCACTCTTGTTTAAACTAAATAATTAATAATAACAACTACAATCATCCCATTTTCAACAGTTTATTTTAATCCTCTAACCCCTTAGGCCATTATCAAGGAGAAAACCTAAACATTTTTTTCCTCACAATTATTTAATTACTAGTTAAAATTATTTGCCTGATAAAGCTACTCTTAATATATCTAACTTGTTGAATGGTCAATACTCTTCTTTTATGTACTATACTGTGTTTGTTTTTTTTACGAGGGAAGGTGGAAAAAAAGGGGGATTCTCGATAGTCTGGCATGCAGAGAATTTTCCTGTGTTGTCCTGATTGAATCGGTACTGGTTGGCTCTAAAGTATCCATGTCCAGTTAACAATTGGGTTACATAGAAATTCACCTCACCATGGCGGCGACCATACCACAAACCAACATCGGGTATTAGTCTACGATTCCACTTCCTGGAATCTGCAGCCTCCCAACGCTGTTGCAACTGATCAATGGTTGTTTTCCGCTCGTATTCTCTAGAAATGTGAGTGCATCGTCTATAGTGCCTTGCTTCTTCAACAAGGAGTTCCACCGGGAGCATTCTGGCTATCATGCACACTGCCTCACAGGAAACAGTCTGAAAAGCACTTACCAGCCTAAGGCAACTCTGCGATAAACAGAAACTATTTGTCTCCTGTATGATTTGGTTACCATTGCATCTTTCTAAATTGGAGTTGGATATAACATAATTGAGGAGACAACAGTATCAAGAAGCCTTCTGCAACTTTCTTTAGAACCTCCAACGTTTGGCATAAGGTATGGCAATAAGGATGCTACTTTAGCAGATTTGGGGCTGATATATTCCGTGTGAACATTAAAGTGAAGGTGTGCATCGATCATGACTCCTAGGTATTTTCAACAAGATTGGGAACGAATTTCGTGCCTATCCACCATGACAGTGATGGACTCAGTTTGCTTCCTGCTAGTTACTAGGAGAACCTCGGTCTTGTGATCTGCAATTTTTAGACTAAGACAACCAACCTCAGACCTTAGCAACAGCCTGGTTAGCGATGAGAGTAACTTCTTCCAAGTACTTCGCCGCCACTACAACTGCAACATTATCTGCGAATCCCACAACTGTGGCTCCCTCCAGCATTGTCAATTTGAAGATTGTGTCATACATGACATTCCACTGAAGAGGCCCTACTACAGAGCCCTGTGGGACACCACCAGTCACCTCGTATTTCCTTTGGCCAATATCTGAAAGATAAAACAAACTTTATCTTTGAAGTAGTCTATGCGAACTCCCATAAGATAGACTGGCATCGCCATAGTCCATAAGGCATCTATTATACAGGTCCATCTTGCAGTGTTAAAAGCATTCTTAATATCTAGAGAAGTGCTACCAATGAGTAGTTTCTCTACATGCTTGTACCATACCATTATGATATTATTTCAAATTTACTTGATGTATTCTATGTACAGTTGTAAATATCAATAAATAAATTTAAAAAAATAAAAATCTAGAGTTATGATTGCTGCATAACACTTAGCACTTCTCCTCCACCTTGCTCCTGCAATTTCTGTGTGGGGTATCTTGACTACCAATCCAGCAGGATCTACCATAGATCGCTCTTTACGAAATCCATATTGAGCCCTTGAGAGGCCATTGACTCCCTCCGTGAAGGGATGGTTGTAGCCTGAGGGAAAGGATTTTCTCAAATGCCTTACCCATAGTATCCAATAAACAAATGGGACAATAGATTGATGGGTCTTTCAGTCTTCCCTTACTCTTTGGAATAAGTATGAGGCTCTGTCTTTTCCAAGATTTCGGAATTGACCCTTCACGAATGCACGAATTAAAGAGATCAATGAAAAGATCTGGCCGTTTCCTGAGAGCCCACTTCAGAGCTACATTAGCAATTCAGTCCAATCCTGGTGCCTTCCATGTTGTAGGTCCGAGGCTATGTCCTCTATCTCTTCCTGCATGGTTTGTGGAAAATCCGTTATATATATATATATATTGTAATAATATAAAAATTATTAAAGTAAAATAAATTGAAATTTGATATTGTTTAACTCAATTCTCATATCTAAAAGGTAGCTTGGGTTCAAATTAAAAACTTTAATATAAAATAGATAATACTGGAAGATTATTGATTGACCGTGTGTATAGATGAATGGAATATGGTCCGGGTGTGGTAAAAAAAAACTCAAGTAGTAGATAATTATACTATTTTATTGAGCCAACGTTTCGCCCCACGTTGCAGGGCTTCGTCAGGGCTGTTTTGACGGGAGTCAAAAACAAAGTGATTGTTTTTGTCTATTGTCCACTTTGTTTTTTGACTGCCGTCAAAACAGCCCTGCAACGTGTAAGTTTTTCCCGCCTCCTTTGCTCTTGTAGGGCATGATGTAATGCTGGGCATTTATTTCCGCCACAAGAGTGCTTATTGTCTCCTTTATCCGCTACCTGGGGAGGCGCCCGATGGGAGACTCTGTTTTTTTTTTTTTGTTTTTTTTACGAGGGTCGGTGGAAATCTTCAAAAGACACGGATAGGCCCGTACCTATCCGTGTGTGGGATTCTTACCCACTAAAACCACTGCCCTACACCTGTTTCTCACCCTCCACGGAACCGCCGTTAGGCATTACATCATGGGGGTGATTGGCTGAGTGCCGCCTCATTGTTTTAGGCTATCTCCTTGTTCGCCTATCTCTCTCCTCATTTCTTAACTTCTGCATCACCTGTGCAGCAAATCGTTGACCTGCCATCCAATAATCTTGATTAAGAAGCATAATATTGACAATATTATCTGCTGTCGGGTCTGAGCCGCAAACTCGTCGGAAGTCTCTTCTTTCTTCATGAAAGCGGTGACAGAAGAAGAAAACGTGTTCTGCGCTCTCTTCCGTTCCTGGGCACAATGGACATTCTCCAGTCTCATCGAGCTTAAACCTATACTGGTAGGCTCGGAAGCGACCATGCCCTGTGATAAACTGGGTGATATAATAATCTATCTCCCCGTGGTTCCTATTCACCCAGGCCTCGATGTTGGGCACCAGCCTGTGCATCCATCTTCCACTGAATGCCATATTCCAGCGATGTTGCCATTTTCTTATAGTCTCCTTTTTTAATTCGTCTCTTGGAATATAGTCAGCACTATTATAAGAGCGGCTCCTCTCATCAGCTCATGCGATCAGCTCAATCGGTGGCATCCTGGCCACCACGCAAGCAGCTTCGTATGAGACTGTACGAAACGCGCTGATCACTCTTAGCGCACACCTACGATACACCGACACCATCGGTCTTCTGTAGGCCTCAGTACCCAATGCATCCTTCCATATCGCAGCTGCGTATAGCAGAATGGATGGGACCACATAGGATATCAACAACCTACGGCTGTTCCTGGGTCCGCCAATGTTGGGCATTAAACGTGACAGTGCGGTGGTTACTCTAGCCGCTTTATCACTCACCCGCTGGATATGCTCTCTGAACCGGAGTCTATCATCGATTCTTACCCCGAGGTAAGTCAAGGAAGGCTTGGACTGGATCTCTTTTGCCTACCCACTCTCAAGGTTATGGCTTCCCTCACTTTCCTGATACTGACAAGAAGGACCTCTGTCTGACTGTCTGCTAGTTGCAGCCCTACAGATTCTAGCCAATCTCGAACCGAAGCGACACAATGGTTGGCCTTTAGAATGAGCTCTTCTTCATACTTTGCTTCGACGACCACCGCGATATCATCAGCAAAGCCCACTGTTTCGGAACCTTCTGGTAGACTAAGCCTAAGGACTCCGTTGTACATCGCATTCCACAACAGAGGTCCCAGCAACGAGCCCTGGGGTACACCAGTCACCTTAAACCTTCTCGAACTGTCCTCTGTCGAACATATCAAGGTCCTATCCTTGAAGTAGTCATGAATGATACTCCTGAGGTATTCAGGGACGTTCACTACCAGTAGGGCATCCAGGATGCAGCTCCATCTTGCTGTGTTAAAGGCATTCCTTACATCCATCCTGACAATAGCACAATAGCATTTTGCGCCTCTTCTCCATCTCCAAATTACATTGGGTCTCCATCATGATTTGAAACGATTCCCTGTCAAACGTCCTGGTTTTCCAGTGAACCCACACACCTCTCTCGCCTAATGACCCTTGGTTCGCTGTTCCATATTGTGGTCAGGATAGCCTGGTGATCACTGTGTGTGTACACTTCGCTGACCTGCCAACTAGTAGTTGGGAGGAGGATGTCACTAACATACGTGAGGTCAATTACCGAGCTCCTTCCTCCTCTCATGAACATAGGGTCCGGCCCAGTGTTTGCCAAAACAAGGTCCTCTATCTGCGTGAAGGCTTCAAGCAGGATTTCTCCGCGACGGTTAGTCGACTGCCTACCCCACTCCGTCGCCCAAGCATTAAAATCTCCGGCAATAACTACAGGTCTTCGCCCTCTGGCATCTTGGACTATACGATCTATTAGTCCTTGGAATTCCTCGGTTGTGGTGTTTGGTGGGATATAGCAGCTATACAAGGATAGATTTCGTATCTTAGTCCAGACAAACCCACATGTAGGGTCTTGTGTCGCTTCGGTTATGGCCTGTCCGCCGCATGCCCAAATAGCAGCCCTTCCAGTGATGTCAGATATCCAAGCGACGTTTTCCTGATTTTTATATTGCTCACTCAGGATGGCCACGTCAATCCTTAAGTCTTTCACTGTTTGCCAGAGAACATCTTGAGCTGCTTCACAGTGGTTGAGGTTAAGTTGTAAAATCCTCATTTTGTAAGTTTTTCCCGCCTCCTTTGCTCTTGTAGGGCATGATGTAATGCTGGGCATTTATTTCCGCCACAAGAGTGCTTATTGTCTCCTTTACCGGCGCAAAGTGCACAACTAGGATTCCGCGTGCAATCGGAGGCTAAATATCCCTCTTCGCCACATTTGTGGCAACACTTGGTCCTGTCAGGACCCGGGCATCTTCTAGCCAAGTGTCCGAATTCCCAACACCGGAAACAGCGTAGGAGTCGAACCTTCTCCCGGATTCGGGTAACCACTAGGCCCACTCTGATCTTACCTTCCGTGACAGCCTTCCGCGCCAGTAGAACCGGCAGAGTAAACCACTGCGGTCTGTGTGCCAGCATACGCTACACGCATCGATCATACTGCTGTAAGTTGTATCACTTCTCCTTCTAAAAGAGCTGTCAGAGCTTCGGCAACCACCTTTGTGGTAAGCGCATCCAAGTCCCTGATTTCAATCAGTGACTCTTGTATCCACGCCCTAATTTGAGCGTCATTTCCTAGTACACCTTCTAAAGTGCGCTTCATGGTCTCTAGGGCGCCACCAGACTTCCAGTCCAATTGGATCAGTAAATTTCCTGCGTTATTTTTTCGGACCTTCGAGATATTTGAACCTAAACCTTGGAACCGCATAGGTGCTGGTCTCCGAAATCTTGATTATCAAGGCATCCTGTCTCGGTGGTCGTGGGCGTTTTCCCTTCCTTGTGTCCTTTTTCCTTCTAGAAACTCTTTGCCACTGATCATCTTTGGGGAGTTTATGATCTTCCATGTGCTGATGGGGCTGATCCAACAAGGTTCCTTTCTCTGATGTCTTCGTTTTCTCCCTTCTGCGGGCGGGCTCTAGTCGGGATGTCGAGGGTACAGGCTGTTCAGTTTGCCTTATTGCCCTTCCTTTCTTTGATGCCTTCGAATTATTTTTAGTCGCAGTCATCTGCATTATTTCTTCCTGGAGTCCAGCTTGTAATGGTGGAGACACCCCGAACTTCTCTCTAGGTAGGGGCGTGTCTAGTAGGGTGACCTTCATTGTCTGAGTTCCAACGTATACTTTTACACTCTCTGTTATGTGTTCCCTCAATTTGATCTCCAGTGCCTCCAGGTAGTTTTGTATCCTACAGGCATACTCTCTTATTTCACCATGAACATTATGTCTTTGCTGGATATACTTCTGTTGGGAGACTCTGTGTGACACGGATAGGCCTGTACCTATCCATGTGTGGGATTTTTACCCACTAAAATCACCGCCCTACACCTGTTCATTCCTCTCCACGGGACCGCCGCTAGCCATTACTTCATGGAGGGAAATGGCAGAGACTGTGTGTGTGTGTATGTGTGTGTGTGTGTGCGTGCGTGCGTGCGTGTTTATGCCTGTAACTTTTTAAGTATCAATGACCAGTGATCAAAGTATTAGATATATGCACTCCATCCCATCTCTAACCGTTTAAACAGATCTTCATAATTCATACATACACAGTTTATTAATCTCTTCTTGCTACATTAAATAGCTGCATATAATTACTGAAATAATGCATTAGTTCGTTTTATTCATTGTGTGTAAATGATATCTGCAGATGGTAAATGCTTAATCGTTTTTTAATCATTTTTGTGATATCTCTAAAAAATTAACATTTAATTGCTTGTTATGACATCTTATGAAAATTTGTAATTTAAAATATTAATCTTAACACTAGCATAGATATTCTGTTAAATGTTTTCTTGGCCATTGCTGTTGACAATTTAGCAGATGCAGAATCTTTAACTGCTATAGAAAAAGAAGAAGACGAAGAGGTATAACCAATTTTTTTTTTTATTCATATTTTATTGATAGAAATCTGGTATGTAGTAATCTCTATTTAAATAGAACTTAGAAATATTATGAGGTGTATATAGTTGACCGTAGATTACTGATTGGAAAAGATGGTCGAGGGGGTGCGGTCAGCAAAGAAACAACATAAATAAACAAAAAAATATTTATTTATGCCGACGTTTCGACCTGATTTTCAGGTCTTCATCAGGGCTATAAAAACAAAAAGACAACAACCATCATTCAGAGAGAAAAATAAATAAATACAAATATATATAATAAAATAAATAATAGACTAAAACTTTGGAAATATACACAGTAATGAAATGAAAATATAAATTAGTTGATTACTAACTATGGGCAAGACATTAGTAGATTGATTACATGATTATTTATGTGTGGGCAATACATAAATGATACAGTGGAAAGAATCTATAATGAATTAGTTAAAGAAATTAGGAAAGAACAGGGGGATAAGAAGAAATAAATGGAGAAAGGGGAATGAAGAAAGTAAGAAATGCGAGAGTAAGGATATAGGAGGAGAATCCAGGCTACATTGTTATAAATTGCAGGAAAAGCCACTAGAGTGCAGGTCGGCAAAAGACGTTATATAAACAGAAATCTAAAGGTCAAAAGATCGTAGAGATAAAATAGTCAATGTGAGAGTAAAAAAAGAAAAAGAAAAAAACTAACATAAAAAGGTGTACATTGTAAAATAATGAGAGCCCAGAAAGTAATAAAATGTATCAATATATAAAGGGCTTGTGTAAACGGATATATTAACGGGGAGTATGTAAAAACAATGTTATAGAGAAAAAGAAGAAATATAAAGAATAGAAAATGAAGAAACAAGAGTTAAGATAAGAGAGAAAAAAATAACTTACAGTTGTAGGCAGAGATCTCTGCTAAACTGTTTGAAATTGCAGAAATAGTCACTAGAGTGCAGGTCGACAAAGACATTAGACAAAAGGAAATCCAACAGTCAAAAAACGAACGTTGAGATAAAATAAGATTTAAATGTAAAATTATGAGAGCCAAAAGATATTATAATGTATAAATATGTTGTTTAAAAAAAATTATTAAAAAAGATAACTGGTGTTTTAATAAATTAATAATTTGGGAATAGGCTAGGGACAGGTTTTGTTTGTCAGTTTTGTGATTAACGGGGGAAGACTCTAATTGTATAGAAATACTTTTATAATTATAAAAATTGTACCCTCTGAATTAGATCATCTCTATCTCTTTCCATCCCCTTATACAGATCATTACCTTACATCCCTTTTCTTTCAGATAACGTCCAAAAACACTTGTGTTCTTCTATCCCTAACCTCCGCCTCGCCTTCAGAGCTCGTAACAAACTTTCTTTTATTTACTCCCATCTTAAAGATCCCATTCCTCCTCAATTCCGTTCTCACGTTGTGTACCGTATCCCTTATTCTACTCCTAATTGTAACGCATCTTATATTGGTGAAACAAAAAATCTACCCAAGGACCGCATAACCCAACACAAGTATTCTGTATCTTCCCGTAACTTCAATACTTCTAAATTATCCGAATATAGTTTAATTTTCAAGCACTCTTTTGTTTTTGATAATACTTCCATTTTAGCCACCATTCCTAACCATGATAAGCGACTGCTATCCGAAAGTATTTTTATACAATTAGAGTCTTCCCCCGTTAATCACAAAACTGACAATCAAAACCTATCCCTAGCCTATTCCTAAATTATTAATTTATTAAAACACCAGTAATCTTTTTTAATAATTTTTTTAAAAACTACATATTTATACATTTTAATATTTTTTGGCTCTCATAATCTTACTTTTAAATCTTATTTTATCTCAACGTTCGTTTTTTGACCGTTGGATTTCCTTTTGTCTAAGTGTAAGTTATTTTTTTCTCTCTTATCTTATCTCTTGTTTCTTCATTTCCTCTTCTCCATATTTCTTCTTTTTTTCTATAACATTGTTTTTACATACTCCCCGTTAATATATCCGTTTTCACACGCCCTTTATGTATTGATACATTTTATTACTTTTTGGGCTCTCATTATTTTACAATTTACACCTTTTTATATTAGTTTTTTTCTTTTTCTTTTTTTACTCTCACATTGACTATTTTATCTCTACAATCTTTTGACCTTTAGATTTCTGTTTATATAACATCTTTTGCCGACCTGCACTCTAGCGGTTTTTCCTACAATTTATAACAATGTAGCCTGGATTCTTCTCCTATAATCTTACTCACGCATTTCTTACTTTTTTTATCCCCCTTTCTCCATTTATTTCTTCTTATCCCCAGTTCTTTCCTAATTTCTTTAACTAATTCTTTATAGATTATTTCCACTGTATCATTTATGTGTTGCTCACACATAAATAATAATGTAATCAATCTACTACTGTCTTCTCCATAGTTAGTAATCAACTAATTTATATTTTCATCTCATTATTGTGTATATTTCCAAATTTTTAGTCTATTATTTATTTTATTTTATATATTTGTTCTGTTGGGAGACTCTGTGTGACAACTGCGGTCTGTGTGCCAGCATACGCTACACGCATCGATC
>NW_027109480.1:357212-393668 GCF_000696795.3 Halyomorpha halys
TAATATCCAAACCTATAATGTATGTATGTTCTGGTAAATAATAAAAAAAAAATTTTTTTTTTTAGATCAATGAGAGATGATGGATCAGGAACAAAAGTGAGACTAGATGATAGCGAGGATTATGATGAAGGAAATGATCAGCAGGGTAAGAGATTGTAGAATCATTTTCTTCATTTGTGACTTTTGGGTTTTCTTTTAAGTAGTTTTAAGTAAAAACTAGACTTAAAATATAGGCAACTGAGTATGCTTAAGTTATAAATACTGTTAAATATTTAAGATTGGTTATGGTTTTAATTTGGTAAGTATGCCATTAACAGAAATGATCAATCTTATAAAAAACTATTGCTATTGTTAATTTTTCCAATTTTTTATTTAAATCTCATTTCAATAAAAATAAAGAAAAATATTTGTCTTAGTAAATGAAATTCTACTTTTTTCATTTACAATAGTTTTTATATAATAATAATAAAGGCTTAGGGAACCTGAAGGTTTGGTGCCGATACCACCTATAGCTGTCTTCAAGCATCTTCTGGTGACACTTGGTGATTACCCACTAGTTCTGTATTTAATAACACTTTAGGGATCTGTTCACCTGAATCATATTTACTAAATATAGTTCACACAAATCGGCATTGTCGATCCTAAATTCTTAAGTTAATTCATCCTTCTTCAGTTATGTTTCACATCCATATGGAACAGTAGGAAGAATAATTGTTTTGTAAATTCTAATTTTTAAGTTTCTGGACAGAAGGTGTGGGCTAAGCAATTTGAAAATTCAAAAATAACAAGCATTATTTTTGTATCAATTTCGTTTTTTTCTAGTTACTGTAAACCCTAAATACTTAAACTTCTCTGCATGTTCCTCCAATACCTAAATTACCAAAATTGTTGATGTTTCATCTACTAACCATATATTTCGTTTTATTCATATTTATTTTAAGACCTATTTTCTTACTACCTTTTATTAAAGTAGTTTTTTAGTTTCCTCATCTTACCCACAGTACCAAATCATCAGCATACACAAGCACAGATATTTTATCCTCCTGAGTTAAAATCTTTTTTGTATGCATCACCTTTCTAATAAAATGTTCCAATGTTTAATTAAATAAGACAGGTGAAATATAATCACGTTGTTTCAAACCAGAACGAACCTCAAACTTTTCAGAAAACAATAATTATCAATCCGAAATGTTTTGGTCATGCACATCCATTAACTCCTTTGGTATTCCCTGTTTATTAAACAGCTTTTCAGAATGGTAAGCCTTTTTGGAATCTATATAAAACTGATGAACTACACCATTGTATTCTAACCTTTTCTATAATATTATATGAAAACATTTGGACAATTTTACCTAAAACCGTATTGGTAGTCCCCGATAAATTTCTAAGTATACTCCATGATTCGACTAGTTAAGATTTACATAAATATTTTATAACATACTGGAAGGAGTAAGATTACTCAATGTTTACTACAATTTGTCCTTGATCCCTTTTTGTTAATTGGAGTAAGTAGAAATTCCCTCCATTCCTTAGATATTTTTTTCAATTTCCCAGATATTATTTGCAAACAAATGTATTTTAGAAACTCCAGCTTTACCTCATGCTTTGATTAGTTCATTAGGAATCTTGTTAATTCCCATTGCTTTATAAGATTTTTCCTATGGCTATTTCTTTGACTTATTTATTAAATTTCTCTTTACTTGGTAGTTCAATCAACTGAGGCTTTATATTAACTATGTAAATGATCATTGTTCTTATCTACCATACATCAGTGGGATGGTATATTTTTAAACTTTATCAATTGAGTAAATCACTTTTAATCAAACCATTTAAAAAATTTTCTGTATTTTTTTAGATTGGAAAGATGTTTTATAAGTATATAAATATTTATTCTATGAAATAGCTAATTAAATAATCTAAAGAGATTTGCATATTTTCTTTTAGTTCACTCCTGATTCCTAAAACAATTAATATTCAATTAAAACCATTAACACTTTTAAATACTGAATTACTTAAGCTTGTAACAAGTTTTATAATTTTTTTTTTACACTGATCATATTGGGTGTAGCGGAGGGAACGGGTTGTTTTGCTATCTCAATAAGGTTGTCTATTACCATTCGACAATTCTTATTAATGGTTATTATGTTTTACTAAACAAGAAATATTAATAAAACTAATTTAGCTTTGCATTATTTCATTATTAATAATTTTACATTGTTACATTATTTAAATGTAATCATCAATAGTAATGGAATATTTGATAACCCAGTACTTGTCAGTTCCCTATTTGTCGGATTGTTAAAATAGTTCTGTATATATTTATAATATCCTAGCCTACTTGATTTTGATGTGATATCTTTACTCATTCTATTCGTGTTTAAATAATTGGTTTTAATTATCTATTATATTTAATATTGACTACATAGATTCCTTTGAATTCTCTGCATTCATATTTTTCTGAAACAGTATGAACTTTAAAAATGTGTTGAAGGGACCGTGGAATTGGTTCCAATTCAGTTCAAAACCTTTTTGATCTAGATTTATTTTTTATTTAATTTTTTTATTTTGATGAAAAATTTGTATTGATGAGATCATATTTGAGATATTTATTTGCCAATTAAAATAGTTTATCCTTCCAATGGAATAGGTTAGTACTTACAAAAGTATACTTACACAAACACATTTTATCTTTTAAATTAAAATGTAAAATATTATGAATTGTTTACCTATTTAATGATTGATGGGATTAAATCCAAGATGATATAAATGGACTCAGGATTCTTTTTTCATGATTGATAATTGTGGCTAGGACTGATTTAAATACAGATCATGTTTGGAAAGTTTTATGGCAATAGAGTAAGAGGAAGGGATGGAGAATACTTGTTGAAAGATACAGTTGATTTTTGTTCTCACCAATAAAAATGGGATTAACATAGGAAGTGATAGGTTGATTTATCAGATATATTAATTTTGAATGACCTATATTAATTTGAATAAATTGAAGGGGCAGTGTATAAACAGGGATTATATACTGCATCCCCTGTCATACCATTATTTATAATTCATCTTTACTGAGTAGACCAAAATTTACCTCCGTATCTCTCAAAAAAAATCTTCTTTTATTCTTGTGACTGTGGTAAGGTCAAAACTCTTTGAACATAGTATATCATTTTTTATCCCATTGATTTTTATTTTTTGTGGTATAAATATTTGTTATTATAAAGTTGTTATTTACTAGATTTAATCATATATTCCAAATAGGGCTGGAAAGATGGTTTATCGTACAAACTTATTCTTGCCAGAGTATGAAGATTGAGATCTTTTACAAACAGTTCTTGTACTTGTATCAGGTCCCATTCCTTGGAAAGCGACTGAATCAATTTTTAACCTGAATCAATTCCTGCTTGACAAAAATTGTATATGGATCCACAAACCCATATTTTTTGACTATAAAGTTTTTTTATAATGTGCACTTTTTTTGTTTTAATATGAACTATACTTCTTATAAAGCATAAAATAACAAATTAAATGTTCTTGAATTTCCTTTTTTTGCTCATTTTTTATGGAATGAAAATTAAAGATATGAAGGCTTTAAATAATATAATAATATACATCTATATGTATTTATTTTTCAACTTAAATATTGTGACAGTTATTTGATTAATTGTGACATATGAATTATTAATTTTAAAAAAAGTTAATAGTTTTATTTTTCATTTAAATAGCATTTTTATTGGCTTAATTTAATGGGAAAATTCAATTTTTTGCAAGAAACATAATTTTAAATTCACTTTGATGTGAAAATTAGTTCACGGCATAACTTTGAAACAATGTAAAATAGGGGCTCCCTATATGTTTATTGAGAAGTCCAGCCAACCAACATATATAAACCAAAATATATATTTTTAATTATATCAAAAAAGTTACTATAAGATACACGAAAACGTTTTTTTCAAGCATTAGCTAACAGGTCATCATTAGAAAGATGTTATTAATTATTTATCTAACTTAAATATCTATTCATGGAGATTAAGATTTAAATAAAAAAGATGATTTCCTAGTCTTCATTCTAACTCAAAATACACTATAAGCAATCTCTATAGATAATTGAAAAGTTGAAAGTTTTAGAAGCTTGAATTTTCTTATTAGTTACTAAAAAACTTTTTTTCTTTTACACTTTTGAAATATTTTTTTTTGAAATAGTTATTATCTCATACTAATGTAAATAAAAATAAATGTTACAACCCTTCTTTTAAATTTTGTATGTATTTTTCTATAGTGTGTGTTGCTCCTTAATGTAGTTTTAATATTCATAAAATTATATTTTTAATTAGGAAGATGGTCCAGGTGGCGGTCAAAAAAGGTACACAAAATAGCAGAAAAAATCTATTAACCATCTTCCTACAATTAATTACATACAGTCACTAATAATCTTTCAATACTACATTTTTTAACTGTTTTCATTAATATAGAAGAAAACAAAACTTATAGGCCCTTTTTAAATCTGTATAATGTGTCACATAAATATGAACCATCTTTCAAAGGATTGTCCCTGCTATTGAGACAAAGAGTTGTTATTCTGAAAGTAAATATATATTTCCATCAATTCCAATATTTATTTCAGTGATTATTATTTTCATTCATCAATTATTTATAAATAAAAATTTATTAGATAAATCATGTTTATATATAGTTATGGATTTATGATTTTTTTTTTTAATATTCAATTTACAATTATAAAAATCTAATTTATGTATGAAACATTTATTATATGTAATATTCCTGAATCAACATTTATCAATATATTTTCCTTTTAAAAGTAAATAGACAGGTCCTCCAAGGATTCTGATCCAACTTACAGCTGCCTTTGATGGATAAATGAATCAAATGTTTCACATTACTTTTTTACCTTGAATCCTTGTTGTGCTTCATTTAAATTATTTAAAAAATATTGGAAGATTATTTTTTTTCGCTCTTAGGTATTGTATACAGTAACTATGCAATACTATCATCTTTTTTTTTTTACATTTCATTTTTGTATATGTTTAGTACTATTTAAGCCATTACCTTTGTTCTTAACATAAATCTATTAATAATCCACATCCTAAGAAATTAAGATTCCTCAATGATAAATATTCTAATTAGAGACCCTTAGTTCTAGTATTAATTTTTGAGCATAAGATTTTTTTTTCCTTTTTGATAAGTTAATATTAATTCCTAAGCTGGAACTTGTCATCAGCCAACTGTAACTCAAGGGATCTCGAATTCAACTGAAAATATTCGACAAAAGCCTCTCCCTCCTGAATCTGCATTCTTTTTATTATCAAAGAATAACAGGTGCGTTTGAAAGCCCTTTTGTCAAATGTGGATGAATTTATGAAGTTAGTCCACTCTATAGTGATGCTTTGTTTTACTATTTTCTAACTATGCTGTATGAATAACTAGTATGTAGAAAAATACATACTTATACAATGTATGATTGCTTCCTCAAAATTTAAGATTATTTAAAAGCTATTAAAAGTAATGTAGACAGTTATGTTCTGCATGGTAAATTGTTTTTTTATCAATGTGTATTAAATTGACGTAATGTAATATTTACGTAGAGGTTTTATTGATGTGTAGTTTTTATTTTATCTATTTTATTATTTTTGCATGTTAGATTATGAAGAAGAAGGTATCAGAGCAAGGCCCAGAAGACTATCAGAATTCAATATTGCTACCAAGCAACAGCCGATTCCTGATGCATCTTCCTTCTTTCTATTTTCTAGCACAAACAGGTGATGAGACAAATTGCCAAACTCCTACTGTTAATTTAACAATTTATTTTGATAAGGAGTCTTTACAAGTGCTTAGCTTCCAAAGTTCTTGAGAGAAGCCAGTGTTTATATACTGCTATACTTTTTTTGTTCTTCCGAATCTTAAATAAACATTTTTTTCTGAAATTAGTTCTGATATCAATATTTTCAGTTTTAAATAAAGTATTAATTAAAAAATATTAATTGTTAGATTATATGTTTGCCTCTCATTAACTGATTTTATTGAAACTGTCAAACAGAGGTTTAAAACTAAAAAAAAATAAATTGAAGATTTCAATGTGATTGATGATCCCCAATAATGACGGTAATAAAATATATACTAAAAAAAAAGGTTTTGAATCTTACTCCATCTTTATATCTTTCTTTTTGTTTCATTATCTTTTCCTATTGGTTAAAAAAAAAAAATTAAAAAAAATAAAAGCAGTTTTACTTTACACCTAAGACAATCTGAAAAATCAATAACACTGGTAAATCCCTGTTAAGGTAATCTGTATTGTTAATTATTGAATTTATAGGAACCTCATAATGAAAAAACTGAGTTCAAATGAAAAGCTCCCTCTGTTTTTGAATAAAGATATCTGAAAGGTAATAAAAATTATTCAGGTAGAAAAATAATTTACTGGTATTCTTTATTGTAAACATTAGATTTCTACCCAATTCTGACAAAATATTAGATAGCATATACTTATTTATGAAAGTAGAGATTTACAAAAGCTATTAAAATGCTTGTTGCTCTTCTTTTTTCACTCAATGCTAGCATGTTACTAAGCTCAATTATCAGAGATATCAAAGTTAACTTGAACAAAATTCATTGAAAAATATTTTAATAAAAATTTCTCAGTACATCATTATTTCATATGTAAAGCATGATATAGAAATATGTTTAAATCTAATACAATAGAATCCACTTACATCTGTGCAGGGCCAAATTTTTGGACAAAACTATTTCATGGAATATTGAGTTATTTTCTTAAAACATGAGCAGTAAATTTAAACAAGATGATATTGGTTAAAACAATAATTTTTAAATAACTATCTTATTTTGAATATAAAGATGATCTTTTTATTTCAAGAAATAATTATTTAAGATTTTCTTCCAATTTTATGTTTTGATGAGTGGAGTAGCTCAGTGGGTAAGATAATGAACTACTAACTCATGGCCCTAGGACTGCAATAGAAAATGTATGCTCTGTTATATCAGTTATATGGTGTGCCTTTGTTGTTGGAAGATCCTTCTCTTCTGGGAAGGTTCTCTGGGGTAATGCGGGGTACCTGAACAATGGGAGGAACCTGTTCATTTCATCCCTGGATTTTCTATTTATTTAAATCATGGAATATGAAGGTGGTGTTACGTTTTGAACAATTGTTTAAAATATGTAATAAGTAAATTCATTTAACTATTAATAAATTATTTTCTTTTATTCTAATAATTTTTTAATCTATCTAATTTATTGCATATATATATTCTTATATATATGCAATAAATAATAAATAAATAAATAAATTTAGGAGAAAATATCCATCATTAAGGGAGTTAGTTTACCAAAAATGTAGTTCAGTAATATCAACCCCACCTTCCTGTCTCAATCCGTTATCAAAATATGACTTTTTAATGGGTTGTTATTAAAAAATCATGTTTTTACACCTAAAAAATCAAATTCTAATACTGTCACTGAATATTTTTTAAAAGTTACTTCATTTCATCTGCTTTCCAGCAGTATACCCAACTTTCGGAACCTAGTTTAATCTTGAAGAAATATTGAGGTCAGGAGGTCAAAAAAACATTTTTTACTTTTCACTTACAAAACTGATTGTCTTTTCATCATTTTGTATTGTTAGATGAATATGATCTAAACATCACTTTAGCTATAAAAAAATAAAATAGTTGTTAAAATACTTTTGTTGCATGTTTTCTATTTAAAATATTAATGTTTATTTGTTTTGAATATAATTTATAATTATTGTATAATTAATAAATTAGTTGCATGTTTCCTACCTAGATGACTGTATATTATAACACACATGTAACTATGTTTACAAAAGTAGTGAATAAGATAAGAGGAACAAAGGTCTCCATGATTGTTATAGTTTACTATAACAATTATTTTTTAAAAGATACTGTTAATCACTTCATCTCTAATTTTAAATCTTGTTATACGGGTCATTTTCCAATTTTGTTGCTATTTTAGTTACGGAGCTTTTTAACAATGATTGACCTGAATGTGAATGATTTTATTTTTCTGTTATTGAACTCCTTGGGGCCAACATTTTCTTCTCAATTTGAGGTTACAATCATTGATTGTTATCCATTTATAAATATATATAATGCTTGCACTCTCTAGACTTATCGCAAAACTGAATCTGAGACTTAACAAGTCAATGGTATTGGTTCTCTTGCAGTAAACTTAAAAAAAAAAAATGGTGATCTTTTCAGCATTCTCTCAAGTATTGGTATGAAATATAATTTGGATTTCAGATGGATTAAACTAATCACCGTTACAATTGTGAAAAACATGTGAGTATTTTTATTGATGGTCTCTCTCTAAGGCTAAAAAAAAATCAATACTGATAAGACTTTACATATATATATGTATATTACAATGTTTCATAGTATTTCAGAACACATTTACGCATATTATCTTTTTTTTTAGTAAAGCTTCCCTTGGACGTAAAGATAAAAAATGGTTGATTTGTCACTCCTTAACCTCAATGGAAATTCTCAGGATGATAGGAAGTGATCAGGATGGTTCAATGGAAAAACTAGTATTCAATTCTCTTTCAATGTTCACTAGTAGGACCAATTAGCTTTGACAAGTGTGATTCTCAATTGGCAGTTCAGGATGCTGATGTTTGTGAAATTAATAAACAAGACATTTCATGCTCCAAATATTTCATGAAAAAGCAAGAATATTATTTTCTTTCTCTACCCAAATCGAAGTGAAAGAGCAGTTGATGTAACAACTCTTAACTTGTCAGTTTGACAGTTTTCATTTATTTTTTTTGTTATTAAGTCAGTTCACCTATGTAACAAAATAATACTGACACTGTCTGTTAGTTCCTTTAGATCAGTTGTTCCTAACCGGTAGATCATATTTTATGATGAGTTATTGTTACTTTATCTGATGTTTTAGTGTTGGCTGGAAGGTTTTAACTGGTAAATATATTATTAAAGTGCCTTAGGATGCTTTTTTAACTTAATTATCAAATATTTTCCAGAGGAGACACTTCCTTTGTTCCAAGTCAGGAGTAGGGGTGGGCCGCATATGGTTCAATTTCTGCCTTATTAGGCCAACAACTTCTATGAGTTAGAAACCACTGCTTTAAATCCTGATTAAACATGATGTTTGTTTATATAAGATGTTCAATATAATATTTGTTTATGGCATTGGATATTATGTCCTATGTTGGGTTCTATTGTCATAATAGATGTGATAATACTGAAAAAGTGATAATGCTTTTAGTACTTTAAAGCAGGTCAAGTTTTTTTTTTAGAGCCCCAAACTATGTTGTATGTGAAAATCGTTTATGTTTAAAAACTTAAAAAGACTACTAAATAAATATTTTCTATTAGAATTAATATAATAAGTGCTCTATTTCATTTCATCACTCATTAGTTATATCTATTACTCCCTAGAATAAGCCTTTTTTTAGAAATTGATATCATGAAAACTATGATATTAAGTTTGTGCTTGCTTCAGAATATTATCAAGAAACATCACCTGAAGGCAATAAAAATTCAAATCAATTTATTTTTATTTAAAAAAAAAAATTAGTGGTAAATAGCTACAAAATTTGGTGAATGGCCCATATAATTGGATACATTTCTCTTTGACCTACTTTTCAGTCCTATAACTAACAAATAATTTGATTTATTGATACATCCACTTAATTAAATTTTAACTAATAATTTATTATTTAATGGTCTTGTAATTTGAATTTTTACCCATCCCACAATTAAAGTTACTATGTTTGAATGTTACTCTGCAAACTTTCCACTTACTTATTACTAAAAAAAAAATAATATCAAAATAGTTGTGTGCACAATTTTTACATCATAATTTGTTTGTTTCCTTTTATCATTTACTTTTCCTTCCTCTTCCTAACTTCATTTTCTTATGTTATGAAAAATGATGATGTGCTACCAGCATTAACTAATAGAGAATAATTATAAATTCTGATCAAATTATACTTAATCTTGTATTAACCTTTTTTTGCATTCAACATTCAAGTTTCTTTATTTATTAATAGTTTACTGCAGCTTATTAATCAAGGATAAGCTGGTGCTATTGGCGGTCGAGGGTAATACTATTTTTAGTGTTACCCATTTTGATTAAATATTTATCATTTATTATCATGAAAGTTCTTTAACTGTCTATTTTAGAACAGATACCTTTCCCTCTCATAAATATAGCATATCATTCATAATGTGTATTTAAACACGAAACCATTTATGATTAAGACTTATTAATCAATTGTTTGTTTTTTAATTCCATTATTTTTCCTTTAAATAAGTTTTTTTCTTTTCTCTCAGTATACTATACATTGAAAATTAAAATAATTTTTGAATAAATCATTCAACTTATTCCAATCATTCTATTCCTCTGAAAACACATTTATTAAGAAGCAAGATTATTAGATCCAATAAATATCATTGATTTCTCCGTTTTATTTTATTTAAAATTCATTAATCTATTATAGAATAGTGTTGAAACATGATTAGAAAATGCTTTGATGCAACATTGATTATTAATTTTAACTATGCACTGAATAAATATTATGTACTTCACTAATTCTACTTTTGTATCTAACAAGGTATTTTAAAAAAGATGTAATATAATGGAATAAAATAAAATATATTATTGTTATTTTTTTCAGGTTTCGAGTTTTTTGTCATTGGTTTTGTAATCACCCTCATTTTTCAAATGTCATTCTTGTATGCATCATGGTATCATCTGCATTATTAGCAGCTGAAGATCCAATTGAAGCTGCCTCACCTAGAAATAAGGTAATTGTAATTATAAATAAAAAGCAATTTTTAAATGATATTATTATATTAGGTGATAGTTGTGGTTAGTAAAAAATAAAACACACATAACATAAACATAATGGGCCAACAACCCATTTAGTGAGTCTAGGCCACCTCTAGCAGCCTCTGCAAGATGTTCTGTCTTGATATACAGCCTGATATACTGTGTCATCAAGCCACCTTGTCCTTAGGTCTCCCTCCTCACTCTTCCTATTCAATGAAGCTCCTCTAACATTTTTGTATAGCTTGTATAGTTGCTGGTTTCTTCTGTTTTTCTATACTCCCCTCTCTCTTATAGCTTTTCAAATATCAGGAGTCACTATCTCTCAGACTTTTTGTTATCCATGCTTCTGACCCATTGGTTAAGTACCACATGTACCAGGGTCTTATATAGGTTAGTTTTTGGTGAGGAGAGAAACAAACCTGCTTTTAAAAAGCTTTGATAAGTTGTAGAAAACATATTGAATTATCTTTACAAGTCGCTTGAGATTTCCTGGGACTTTAAATTCTTTCAAAACCCTGTACCATTCCTCTCTGTCAATGCTATCATATACCAACTTAAATTCAACTTAGAAAGAGAGAGCAGAAGTTAACACACATTATCATGAATAATTACTCTTCAGCCCTTTAGAAACTGAGTTGTGTGAGCACTTTGCAGCATAAGTGACAAAGAGTCTAGGCCAGCTTCACTGCCTATTGCTTTTTTATTTACATTTCTTTTTCTTCTGACACGTGATTATCTTTTAAAGTTCCTCATTATCCCTTTTCATCCTGACTTTGCATCAGCAGAGGTGGATCAAACTTTTTTTATAGAGAACCAATAAAAAAGAGATAAATAAAAACTTGAAAAAAAAGTTAAATAAAAATAAAATCAACTTCAAAACAGTACAAAATAAACACTGAAAAGAAAGAAATAATTTTACTTACAAAAGTATAAGTAGTATATAACTAGAATAAATATTCCAAATCAATTTGAACTGTACAATAATTTATTTGTATTTAATGTTGGTGCCATAACTTTAAAATTGTTGCATGTTTCACCCTTCAATTTAATAAGTGAAATAAATCTTGATGGATTAGCAATTATTAATGACAAATGGACGTAATAATTACTGGATTTTTTAAAACACTTTTTTGACCTTTTTGAATAAACTTCCTGTTATGGAGGCATAATAAATTAACAACTAATATCAGAAAGCTTTTTTTTATAATAAAAACTATACCTGTTAATTTTGACAAAAATATGTAAAACAAATTTTAATTTTCTATAAAGAATAATCCTTTCTTTTAAGTCCGTTGGTTATTAGTCAATTTTTAATATACCAATACTTAACTTATTTAAGGAAAGAACTTATAACAACCTCTACAGCATGGCACAGACTTAAAAGAAAATCTTGAATTGTATTTTTCATGCTAATTTGGAATAGCTATTTATATTTTTGATAATATATGAATGATTCTTAGTAAAATTGTGGTTATATGCTAGAAATAATTACTGTTTGCCATTTTTATAATTGACAATATTAGATTCTATGTGGATATAAATGGATTCAAAAGGGAGTATTTCATTTGTAGTGATAGATTATGGCTAGGAAAGTGTTATCAAAATCAAATCAGTGATATATGGATAAGATAAAATACAGAAATAAAAGTTTTACATTGTAATTATCATTTTGAAATATTTAGCTCTTTTAAAAATGCTTCAAGTACTTTGAAAAATGGTAATCATGCTGGAAAAATCAGTTAAATATGATGGATGTGCTATATCTATTTAGTGTATATACCTAATACTATTTTAAAGCTTTTAAAAAAAAATCAACAAGTTTTCTTTTCTAGGTTCTAGGCTATTTCGACCAATTTTTCACCACAGTTTTCACAATTGAAATTTGTCTTAAGATGATATCTTATGGATTTGTGCTACATGATGGGGCATTCTGCCGCTCTGCTTTCAATTTATTGGATCTGTTAGTGGTCTGTGTTTCACTCGTTTCTATGTTTTTTAGGTAAGCCTGATCAATGATTAAAATTTAGTTAATTGCATGAAATATTTATGTATGATTCTCAAAATTCATCATTGAGTGAATTAGTAAATCAAACTAACTACAAAGATATATTAGAACTTATAAATAATGTTCTCAACCCAATTAAACCTGCAATTGATTCGTTTGCTGTCATAAGAAAAACAGGTAATGAAAACCTGGTAAACAAATTTTTTTATATATATAAACTTCATCATCATCATAATGGGCATGACAGCCCGTTACTGACCCTGGGCCTCCTCTAGTAGCTTTCACCAGGCCATCCTGTCTTCTGCTGCAACTCTCCAGTTTCAACCATCCAACCACCTCTTCTCTTTCCATCAAATTGCTCGGATAGGATCTTATTTGGTATGTCATTGCCACGCATTCTTGCCACATGCCCTGGCCATTGTAGTCTACCCGGTCTTATAAACCTGGCAACATCATTGTCCCCGTACAAAACCTATAGCTCCGCATTCTTCCTTCTTCTCCATACATTGCTCTCTCTTACAAGTCCAAATAGTTTTCTCAGAATGGACCTCTCGAAGACCAAGGACCTTGCTTCATCAGCTTTAGTGAAGGCCCAAGCCTTGGATCTGTATTTGACAACGGGATGTACGAGTGATTTATAGACCTTGGTCCTATTAGAGAACAACCAGCTTTTGAAATGTCTTGCTAGGCCAAAGCAGCATCAGCTAGCAGCAGTGATCCTTCTGCTAATCTCCTGAGGGGTATTGTTTTGGTAGTTCACTTCAGTTCCCAGGTATATGAAACAGCTCACACTCTCGAACTTGAATGAACCTACATCAAATGTTCCAGTTCCTGGTCCACATCCTTCAGCTCTCAATTACTTTGTCTAGTTCTCATTAGCTACAAATCCAGTTTTCTTGCAGTACCCTCCAGAGCAAGGAATGACTCTCTCAGACTTCGTTCTGATCGGGGAATAATGTCAAAATCGACCCTAGTACTGGACTATGCTGTTAAATATAGTGGCATGGAATTGAATACCTGTATATAAAAGCCTAAGTTAAAAATTAAATTTATCTCAAAATAATAACCTTCTCTGAAGGAGAAAAATTTGATTGTAGCTTCAGTTTTAGTACATGAGAAGTAAAGGGTTAAAAACTATTATCTAAAGAATTAAATTTAAAAAACAAATTGCTTATAATTTTAATTATGAACTTTTAAAAAATAAATTATTAAGTATTTACCTACTAATTATTTTTAAATCAATTTTTCATTAAAATTAATGGATTAATTTTATGACAAAAAAGATTATGGAAAAATTTAATTAGAAAAAAATAGCTTTAATTTAATTTTTGCTTAAAAATAAGAGAGGAAAAATTACTTTCAAATAAAAATATTTTTAATAAGGAGTAACCTAAAGCTACTAAGAATTAAAAATTATATTACTCAAAGCTTGAATTTGAAGATCAATCCTCTTACAAGGGAATAATAGATCATTGTATTGATAATTTCTTTAAGAAATCAGATATCATTCCATATTTATTTATAATTTTAGATAACTCTCAGTTTAGAATGTTGATATATTAATTCAATCCTTGTCCAATTTCTAATACACACACACATATATATATATATATATCGGTCACACTCGCCTGCTTTTGGAAATATTCGGCATCCCATCTAAGGTCAGCAGTTAAATAATGATATAGTGGTGGTGGTATTATGAATTCATAGTTTAAGAGCTTGCTTACCGTAGTTGGACAGACAGATATTAAAAAACATTAGCACACTTTAAATTAAGTCTAATTGGAAGCAAAACTTTGAAATAATAAAAAAAGAATAATATTTCAAAAGAACTATTGCGTGCTGAAGAGAATCATAAATAACTCACCTGAAAAATTATGTTTTACCTTGAAGGGTAAATAGTGATAGCACGGTAATGACAAAATCCAATAAAAATTTTTCAAATGATTCATTTATTTACTAACTGCATTTAAAATAATGATGAATTAATTTCTGAAAGCAGCATACTATGACCTTTAATCTCCAGTTCTCCGAGGAGAAATTTTAACCAAAACTAATTTGTTACAGGGAATAATTGATGGTTTTGAGACCACATATTTGAAATTTGATTGAAGGAAATGAATTTTTTTTTTAATGGATATAATAAACGAAGATGAGAAGAACAAAACATTTTCGATGAGACACACTTTATTTGAAAACTTGTATCACTATATTTAACATTGTTTTGAGAATCACTCATTTTTTTTTTTTTTTTTTTAGAGTATATAATTCTGTTTTGAACAACTTAATGAATCAGTTTAAAAGAACTTTTGTTAGATTACACAAATTCATTGATACTAATTAAAAACAAGAAAGTTATAGAAATCAGTAACATAAAAAGTAAATAACTGTAATATTCTTGCTAGCTTAATCAATTTAAAGAAGAATATGTACTCAAATATATGACCTTTTTTAATATGTCAATAAAAACAAATAAATAGGGAAATTAAGTGGTTGAAAATTAATTGTTTTTATGTTATGTTGTTCAATATTGAAATATAATAAAAGCAATATGATCTGTTGATTAAGAATTATTAATTATATTACTGTAAGTTTATTTGTACAGTTCAGGTGCAATATCAGTAGTGAAAATCCTAAGAGTTCTCAGGGTTTTAAGGCCTCTTCGTGCAATCAATAGAGCTAAGGGTTTGAAGGTAAGAATTAAATTTTATTAATTTTTCTTTACAAATTAAAGCAATAAGTATACTCTTACTTTGAAGCATAATCTTTTACTTATGATATAAGAATTATCTCATTGAAATGAGTTATAATGACACATGTTGTTACTCGATTCTTATTGTATTACCAGGTTTTATATGAAAGATATTTCTTAAAAAAAAAAAAAAAAAAAAAAAGAAAGAAAAGAAAAAAAAGGTATTTTTACTTAAATCAAATGTTTTATATAATGGGTCAACATTAATCAATAATTTGTTAATTTTATTAACTGAAAAATGTTTCTGCCCATTCCATTTTTAAATATTAAGCTATCCAGGAAACTGTTTGATATTTGTTGTGTCTACCTAGTAGAGCATGTATCTACAATATTCAAAATTATATAAAGTAGTTCGAATACAAAGTAACTTACTAAAAATACTTTAAAATATATACAATTAATTATTTAAATTGATAAATTTTAACTTGTATTGGTGCCAAAACATTAAAAAATAGGATGTTTTTGGTGGAAATACAATTACTTTTTGGCCACAGTTGAAATGTTTCTACCCTCATGCAAATTTAATTCCAATAAACTAAATTTATAACTGCTGAGAAATATATTAAAAAATCTATTATTTAAATATGTTCGATATATTTTAAATGCTAATAACATTTTTTTTTATCAATCAAAAATACTTCCTCAGTAAATAAATTAGTATATTAATCTATCAACTACAATATTACTAAATTGTTTCAGAGATAAAATAAGAAATGAAATTTGTTATTGTTTTTCTTTCTCCCCATTTTGATAAAAGATGAGTTCAATATGAGTAATATTATACAATTGTATAAAATTATATTTTGTATATTGTACATATTGTTATAATCAATACATAATTATTATTATTATAATGATGATAGTTGCCATACAATACAATTAACATTTTATACAATAAAATTATTATTTAGTTCTCTAACAGTGTTGTTAAATGTATAGTATAGATAAAATAATTCACTATTTCCATTTATTTTTTATAAATTTTGTTTATATATGGTTAACCAGATTCCTTTCAACTAGCTCCAGCTTATAGATGAAAGCTTTGGAGATTTTTTTTTGATTTTTTCATCAACTCTCATTGAAATTTAGTGCTATATTATAAATGAAAGTACATAAATAAACCTGACATAATGTCAATTAAACTTTTAACTTCTCTTTTATATAATTTTATTTACAATGAGTTTTTAAAAATCTTCAAACCTTTCACCCATAACCATCAAATAAGATTTATTGAGTTTGATTCTTATTTGGTAGTCAGAATCTTGACGGGCAAGACAGAAAAACAACTACTTCAAATTTATTGACTCCTCATTCTTTCAATAGCTTGTGGTATAGTCTAATGTGATATCAATGCAATGGAATCCTGGATGTCTATAGGAACTACGCAAGCTCAATCAATACAAATTCTCAATCAATGGCTTTAAAAAAAAATGTTTGTTGCTGGTTGTAAAAATCATAAGATTTATAGAGAATTCTTCTAAGTAAGGTTACACTTTAAGCATCTATTGCTTCTGGTTTCTTAATTGGTCTCGTAAGATTTATTTTTAATTAAGTTTATATGAACCAACTCCCTTTGTTTTTTTACTCAAGTGCTCAACAATTATATGTCCACTTTTTATATATCATTCATTCAACATAATGCAATTATTAATGTAATTATTTATGTATTTATATGGTAATGGACCATACAATCTAGAAAAATATAAAATAAATTAGTTCAGAACACCGAAATGTAAGACTAGAATGAAAATAAATAAATAAACAGAAGACCAAAATGAAAATGAATATCACCATGGGTCTCGCAGATTCACTTATAGCACTGTCAATAATAACCACCTATTTTATACTGTTCCAAGTACACTATTTGTGAATTTAATCTCAATAAGTGAGAAAAGAGAGAAGGGAAGAATCAATAAAAAAAAATTGATACTTTCATATTCCAGAAAAATATAATTAGTGAAACTTGAGTTAATATTGCAGAATAATTTTGAATTGGTGAAACTACCAAACTGGGCTGTCTAATGTGAGCTGTCTATACAATCTAGGGGGACAAAATTCTTTATAAATGAATTAATTGTTATTTTTCTTACTTCACAACTATTTGTGATAAGATGGAATAAAATGATTATTTTAATTCAAAAAATTTGTTTCCCAAAAGATGACTTTAAAATATTATTCAAAAATTATTTAAAATAAAATAAAAATTGTTCATTAGTGCAGCTTATCAAAATGTAATATATTGATTTTTGTGAAATTGGGAATCAAAGCTAAACTTTCCTCAGACGAATTTGAATAATTAATTATTCTTTGATGACAAAATTTGGGTAACCAAATGTGAAATGTCACTAGTTTTGCCAAAAGAAATTGAAGGTAAATTGAGAGCAGGTATAATTCTAATTTCTTGATTCAACTAGTTGCCATACTTCTACAGTAGGCTGGTAAAGTAATGACTACAGTAAACCCTGTTGTGCTTAAACAAATAAAAGTAGGGATTAAAGCAGTTATTTTCTTAACAATTTAGGTGGGTCCTTAAGGTTGAATTTATTTTGTACATATTCATATAAGATACCACAGCATTCCTGGTTTGTTCTATGTATTATTTTCTGATCCCTTAAATAAATGCTGAGGTCACTCCTTTTAATCATGTATTTCACAAGTGAAAGAAACATTTTATATAAATGATAACTATACAAAATTATGGGATCCAATTTGATAAATATGTAAAATAAATGACAGGTAAAAAATAAATTAACAGGAAATATATTTATTCTGAAGTTCTGGGAAAGTTAGTACTTTTTTAATTTGTATTTTAGTAATCTTCATTTTACTTTGTACTCTCTTGCAAAATATTTTTTTAAAAATCGACTGGTACTTCTTATGTATTTAGTTCAAATATTTTCTTAAAAAGTTTACCTTTAGGGTCTTAATCTATATTTTTGAAAAAATCTTAATTTAAACCTTTGAAATTTATTAGTTATCTATTCTGGGAATTGAACCAGTTTACTGTCTGTTAACACAATCTTAGAGGAAGTATACATTAACTAATTATTAGCTTACTTTGAACTCGGTTAACATAATTTTTTTCTAATTTCTTGAAACTGTGCCTCACTTTAGAATTACATTTTATGACAAATACTTTCCATATTTTTTTTAACTTTTAACACACTAGATTGTTATAGGCAGCCCACTGTGTACCATAAGCGATTAAAAATAAAATTAAATAAAATTATTTGAATATGTTTCAAATCACTGAAGAACATATTTTAGAACTAATAGTATTCCTTTTTTATACTAAACTCTTGCTATGAGATTCAATCAAGTTGTTAAAGTTATTTCTTTCAGCAGCTCAGCTAAATGTGAACAATATCCCAAAGAATATTATGCATAATTCTAAAACAAGAAAAACTGTTTTGAGTGAAATTATTTTGGTACTAGATCAGCGGCTCCTAAACTTTTTGTGGCCTTGGAACCCAAATTTACATAGAATATACTAGTAGGTAAATGATGGAACCTTGAGATCATCATACAAACATAGTGTCAAACACCAATTTTTTTAGCAAAAACCAGGAAAGGTTAGGATTCCTATCCAAAATCTGTGAAAAATTGAAGAAAATTTGAAATGATAAGATTCAAAACTGTGTTGAGTTAACATGAAATGATAAGATTAAAAACTGTGTTGAGTTAACATGAAATGATAAGATTCAAAACTGTGTTGAGTTAACATGAAATGAACCATTCCATAGCAATTTGCGGAACCTCTGGAGGAAGCTCTCTAAACCCAAGTTGGAAACCTCTGTACTAGAGTGTACTTTAGTAGCCATTTTGATCAAGTTGATTCTGGAGAAGCTGCTGATGTATTAGGGAAATATGCAGGCAACATTGACATAATAGGTATTATATCATTGAGATTTTCTTAATGTTGAGGGAAGTAGCGAGAAGAAGAATACTTGAGATAAATGTATTCAAGACAAAATGTTTGGTAACTTAAGAAATTCCCAGATCTGGTGAAAGTGTTACTAAAGATCCGATAATTTTAAATAAAAAAAAATTTCTAGTTTATTTTAAGTTTTATTTGGTATATTTTGTTATTCAAGATTCTTAACCTGGTAGTTCTGATGAGGATTCAAGTGACGCTAACCAAGCATATATTGGGTTCTTTCACCACCTCAGAAGAAATGAACTTGTTATAAAAAAAATGATATGCCATATTAAAATGCTAAAATTATATGAATCCTCCTATACAAGTATGAATTTTGGACAAAAACTTATACAAATAAGCTTAAGTTATTGTTATTGAAAAGCAAGATTCTATATAGATAATTTATTATAAATTTGTAAAAAATTAAGGTTAGTTCTTTTTCTTGTAAAGATGTTACACTTCAAAGTAATGACAAAATAAAAAGAAACTTTATTTTGTAAAAAAACTAGAAATAAAAATATTTAATAGGATTTTTTGGAGTTTCTCTTGTGTGATGTCATTCTGTGCCAGCTTCCAATAGGGACCGGGTTATTTGTGAACCTTCAAACACTATACCTCATTCTTTTGGGTTCAGTTGACATTGCCTCAAAAATAATAACTGTTATTCTGAATGCCACTTCTGTCAAGTTTCCGTAATTCATTATTGACTTTTTATAAATTGTTTTTTTGTTCTCAATCAGCTTAGCGCTAGAAGATTATAGTGTGTCTGGTATAACATAGCTGATCTGTATGTTTTTGTTCTTTAAGTACATGTGATATGTAATAAAGTAGATTTTAGTTATAGCCCAATTTTTTTTAAAAATACCTCCACAACTTAGCTTTTTGCTGCTTATTTTTTCTCAAAGAGTACAAAAAGTTAAACACAATGTTTTTCTTTAAAATTAAATAAATTTTTTTTTTGTTTCATTACCACCAGGGCGAGAAGAGTATTGTGTTTAAGCCAAAATTTCTATTGGCATTTTTCAATGGACCTATAGGTTTTAGAACCCCCTAGAGTCCCAAAAACTGTTTTCGGCCATTGGTGTGTCTGTTTGAGGATGGGCATTCATAAATATACATTTTCAAGAAGGCAAGTAAATCTCTACAAAAACAAAAAAATAATTGTTTGAATCAGACTAGCATTAGCAAAGATACGGCATATTGAAGTCTATACCCATGTTTTAAAATTATTTTGCTTAATTTCACTTGGAAAGTTCACTTTTGGATTATTACCTTTTCAAATAATTCAAAATCTATATATTTCTTGAAACATCCCCAGTGCTCACTCATTTGAAGGATAATTAAATTATCAAACAAGAAGAACTATAAAAAATAAATATTTATTTATATAATAGAAAGGAATTATCACATTGGTTTCACAGCCAAAGTGGTAAGAAAGTTATATAAGTGATATTTCTATTTTCAATTCACAAACAAGTCTTTGTCTAATTGTTATATTGTTATTGCTTTTCTGTTTTTTCTCTAGTTAACTTTTAAATCTATGTAGAGTAATGAACCTACCTTGTATATCTTAATTAGGAATTGTGATGTTGTTTCAGGGATTTTATTACCATGATGAGGTTAATTAACCATTTAGAGACTTGTTTTTTATTATTTGTGTTTTATTTTACTATTCAATTTTTTATAAAGTTTTCCTTAACCTCCTAACTTAAACTCCTTCAGTGTTTTATTCATTCCACTGTTTTTGTCTACCTCCCACACTTAAGTAATTCCTTAATTAGCTGCTTTATCTTTTCATTGGATAAAAGGTTTTCCTCCCTAAGGTCAAATATTGATAAAGGCCTTTATCAGTATCATGACCAATCTTCATCAGAAATCCTTTTGCACTGAAAGTAATGCTTTCACTTACAGTAATGATCCAAATCTCACGTTAGAGGCGTTCTCACAGGTATCAATTAAAGCTTCTGCTAATATCAAACAGATACAAAGTACAGAACTGGCCCTAGGTGTCATAAAACATTGTATTTGGGCAAATTCATGTTATAATAGTGTTTTCATGTTTTTAAAGTATATTTTTACTTCATAGATGAAAATTAAGCATGATATTACTTTTTCTACCTTTGGTTTTTCTTTTATTAAAATAAGTTTTTTTGTTCCTATTTTTTTTTTAATTTAGTCCCAAGAGAGCATAACTGCTTATCTCTATTTGAATGATTAATAACTGTGTAACTTTATATCTCCCTATGGATATTTTTTATTAGTTTTTCAAAATTCTTCTTTTAAATCTGTCCATAAATATTTTTACATCCAGAACTTATGTCTTTTAACCACTTGTAGATTGAGTCCCTCTGCATGGCCCATGTCTTCTCCATTCTTTTTCATTCAGCAGCTACTATAAAGGCTTTTTACAAATGAAAATGACTTGTATCTCGTATTTTCTTTATTGCTTTAAAGTCAACCTTTTCTTTTTCAATAGCAGCATAGAATTTCCCCTATATTTACAGCCTGACAGCTGTCTCTGATGGCTGTTAGAATTTCTTACCACAACTATTTTTTTTCCTCTCTAGTATTTGGAAGAATGGATCCATGTATAAAGATATAATAGCAGAAATTAGTCATGTAAGGTGTAACTCAACTATTCTTAATGTGGATTATCTAATATGATAATTTCATGTGAATGAATAACTGGAGAAAATCCTGGTATTTCTTCTAAAAAATTATACCTTTAATGTTTCATTCATTATACCTAGTAGTGTTATAGTATCATCAAGAAGATCCTTTTCTGTGGATATTATAATTGTTATATCATTTTATGATTATAAATACTCTGTGTTTCACAATGGGGTATATGCATGTTTTTATTTTGTCATCAATCTACATGTATTATAAAACATTTAGGTGAAAACCAAAGTTTTTTAGGATCATTAATTCAAAAAATAGTAATTTCCTAATTCAAGTTACCAGACTAGCTGATAATAATACTGTATTTGATAACTGCTGCTGGTATCACTTCACATCTTGGGGGACGCTTCTCCTGAGTCCATAAACATGACCTAAGTACTGTCTAAATAATATATTTATCAAATAATTAAAGGTTTATTTCACAAAATAATTATTACTGGAGTAATGATTATTTGATGAAGTAATCTCAATAAAATTATTACCTGCATTTATTTCTGGGAATAATTATCTACTTAATAATAATTCATTTAAATGAAGCAATTTATTTCTGAAACAGTTATTTCTATAATAATTATCTAATAATTTCTATTTCACCATTTTCTTATTTTTGAAATACATTATTTTACAAAAAGATAACATAATTATTTTAAAATAATTACATTTCTGAAGTAACATTTAAAGTTTATGAATGCTAGAGATAAACCATGTTACACAGAAATAGATCATAACCATTGCAATAGGGTAAATGTATGACAGTATTGTAATAAGAGATCTGATGTGATAATTGACAGAATATGTTGTGGCAGTGAAGCTACTGTTATGTTAAAAATGGTAACACTTCACTACCATAGCAGAAACTGCCATGATGTAAACTATATGGATAGTTGCCATCATGAAATTTACTCTTGGTTGTCTAAAATGAACTTAAATTAACTTCTTGTTGTCAAAATATTTATTGTCAGAAAAAAATATTTGATACAATTTTTATTTCAGATATACTAAGACAGCAGTAGTAACAATAGGTGACACATGCCAGCTGTATTGCGGGTTTTGCATAGTTAAAAAGTTGATAAGCTTATGGAAAATTAACTAATGAACAGATTTATATCAAACTTTGGAATTGGTAGTTTTCAAAGCAAACCTATCTTCCAAAAGTTGTTTAATTAAAATCTGTGACATGAACATATACCCCATTACAAATCATAAAAAAATTATATGCTACTTTTTATCTCAATTTAAAACCAATTTTTCAAAAAATATTAAAAGGTCACACTATATTTTTCTTTTTAACTTAGATAAAAGGTTGGAGAAAAGACTTAATTTAAATTACACTAACAAATTTATAATTTAAATGTAATATATGAAATCAAATCTACTAAACATTACAGGCCTTATTTATTTAGAATAGTAAATAACTTATCAAACTTAAATTAGACATATGTTAGTTATAGTTATGCTATGTTTAAATTATTATTTAATCATGGCCCCTCAATTTACTTTACATAATAACCAGAAATAGATTGCATAAATATGTTGATGAAATGATTATTGGCATTTTTTATTTTATTCCTATACCAAAGTGTCTCAAAACTGTTCCATTTTCAATTTTGTTCCCCCTTTAAATTGCATAAAATTATTTTTACTTTTGAGGAAAACAATAAATAAAGAAATTTACTTTAGTATCATTAATGATCAAAATTTTTCATAGAAATGTAATATGGTCATCCTCTTTTCTTTCTTCTGTGGCATGATGTTTTGACACCATATCGTAATATTTCATCAATGTTCAATGTTAAATCTAATATGATTAAATTTCCATATTTAAAAAAAATTATTGTATTTTTGATTAATGTTGACCCATCATGTAATGTTTAGCATGTAGTGCAGTGTGTGATAGTCGCAGTAAAAACTATTGGAAACATTGTGCTGGTAACGTGCCTCCTAGAGTTCATGTTTGCGGTCATAGGAGTACAGTTATTCAAGGTAGGGCAGATGCCTCCTGAACTTCCCCTCATCTGAATTTGTCATGCATTACTTAATTGTTCTGTTTTAGTTCTCCTGAAACACTAAAACTCCCCTTCCCAGAGTGGCCTCAATTCTTGTTATGTTGACCATCAATGGAAAGTTATTGCTTTTTTTTTCCTTATTTCCTTATATTTTTAAAGCTTTGACTTAAACTTGTATACATCCAAGATTAATATTTGCACTAATTGACCTAGTTATCATTAATAGTAAGGATTTAAATTCCAGCACACCTTAATTTTAGTTCAATAATTTAGAGATTTTACAAATTCGTCTAAAACACAAGTATTATCTATGTTCCATGATCTTAATTTCAATAGCCTGGTAATAAATACACCCTGGAAAACAAAAAACTTAAACCAAGTATTTCTTCTATAAAATTCATAGAAATAAATAAAAAAAAAATGTATTCCCATTTTTCATTTGGCTTGAAGTTAAATTAAATCTGTTGTATGTATGATCCTTCTGTTAATAATTTATTATTATTGTTATGGCATTATTTCCTTTTTAATTCATTTCAGAATTTACTTTGGAACATATGCCCCAGCTATCTACAAATTAAATACTGTTTAAAATGTTAATTTTAAAGACTTGTTTAAACTATGATTTTCTCTATATGAAAACACAATTTTTTCTATTCATTAGTAAATTTGATGTTAAGAAATTATCAGAAAAGAATTTATATGCATTAATTCTTTAGAATCATTAATATAATATTTTTTGAATTCTAAAAAATAAAAACCTAAGCTATTCAAAAGTTACCATGGCTTTAAAAAAAATTACAAAATATATGATGGTAGTTAATCTTTGTTTAGGAATAGATACATGCGATTGTAAATCCAACAATTGAGGCCCATGGCCTGTCTGTGAATAAATATCAAATTTTCTATTTCGGCTCTTATGTACAAAACTGATTTTGGTGGAATACGAGTAGCTAAAGGTAAAGAAAAATTATTAATATTAAAATTTGATAAACAAACTTGAACAAAATTAGAACTTTTTTCTTTCAATGGACAAAAGAATTATTTTTAATTCAAAAAGAGAGATAAGAGAGTGTTAGGGGGAGTTGAAGAGAAGTTTTCAATCCTTCTTTTATTGAGGATTAAAATAATTAGAAAAATATTATAAATTTAACCACAAAATAATATTTTTTCCTCATTTTTTTTCTTTTTTCTTTTTTTTTTTTTTAGTAAAAAGCTACATTTTGAAGTATATTTTTTTAAATTTTAAGTGTAGTAGAGAGGATTTAAACTAACCGCTCCATGTCAAATATTAGTTTTATTAATTATTAAT
The DNA here is from genome assembly GCF_000696795.3 of Halyomorpha halys. Taxonomy (NCBI): domain Eukaryota; kingdom Metazoa; phylum Arthropoda; class Insecta; order Hemiptera; family Pentatomidae; genus Halyomorpha; species Halyomorpha halys. The sequence continues at coordinate 382,732 of NW_027109480.1, forward strand.
TCTCTAATAATACTATCTGTTAATAATAAATTTCTTTTGAAAACTCTTCCATTTCATTTTTGTTTTTATTCTTTATTTTATATCCATCTAATCTTCATTTTTTTTCTTTTTAACAATGAATCACTATTACAAAATTTGATAAATTACATTACTTTACCAAACAATGAACATACAATTCATAACTGCTTCGCAATTAAAACAAATTCCCAACAAAACAGATCACAAACTTAGACTTTCATCTGAAACCTAAACAGAGAAGGACAAACGCATGCCTACAATAAATTAACTTCATATTCTTCTATGGTTTAAAAATTAATATAATATTTTAAAAGTCTTGAAATAAAAAAATACCATTTTATGACACAAAAATATAAAGAACAAATAAATGGAGTATAAGATAAGCACCTTTCTGAATTAAATTTAGACCTTTAAATATTACACTGAATAAATATGAAAATGATTATAGAATTTACAACTTCAAGAAGAAACCAATACTACCTTATAATATCAGCATATTATTATGTGTTTAATGCAAACATGAATAAGTAGAGTGAAATACTAAATTATAATGATTAGAACTAAGTCTTGCTATAGAATTTTAGTGTAGTCACTGTGCATATAATCTACCTTAAAATGAGGTATACTGTAATGAATAATAAGATAGGATTGCAGATAAATTTGCATTTATAAAAATGTAAATGTATTTGTATAGGATCCGTGTATAAGAATTAAGCCATCATATTTAAGATTTAATATTACTTATTATTTTTGAATAGAGAAAAGTTCCTAAAAGTGGATAAGTTAATTATATTTTCAGTATTAATCTGCTATTGGTTAATGATAAAAAATAGAGGTGCTCATGTCCTTTTAACTCTCCCTTTCCTTAAAAATAATAATGATAGGCTTTTTACTAAATTTTAACAAGTGAGCCTTCCAGAATTAATGGAGAAATCATCATTTTAGTAGAATTCAAACTCATTATTATTATTACCTTATAAATATGAGAAAATATAAAAACTTGTTGAAATTCTGAAACGAGAATTAAAGCAAAGTTAATTACAAATAAATTAAGGTTACACAAAATAAGTTGAAAAACACATCTAATTGATAATATCAACATAGATGAAAATTAGTTAGTAAAAAAAAATAGACAGATTAATTTACCTTGGCCTCCTGTTACTCTAAACTAATAATCAACAAACAGAGAAAGCCCTTTTCTCCCTTACATACATAATAAAATGGAAGCTATCCATTGGGGCTTCTTCACAACCATGGATGCCATAATAGTTCGATTCTCATCATCCAAGATCATTCGAGAGACCTAAAACAAGATGGATTGGCAGAATACATAGACACCTAGAGTTACAAGTAGCAAATTGGAGTAGCTCAAGATAGGCAGTATAGGCTTATTAAGACAGAAAAAAATTTAAATTCTGTTTAAAGAAAATAAATAATTAAAACCATCTACTATTTGTTTGAGATAAATCTCTTTCAAAAAAATTCACTTAAATTGAAAAATAAATATAAATAACAACTTTTAATTATTGGAGATTAACTTATAATCTCTATAAATCAGTTATTATTCTAAACATATAAATAGTGAAGACAGATTTTTATTGTACCTTACATCATGGATCTTTCTTTACTGAACTTCCTATTTACTGAAGAATAATATTGAATCATTGCAATGTTATCTTAAAAAGTTAACTTAATAAAAATATTGTCAAAAGTTTTTTGCAAAATAATAATGAAATTATCGATGTTTATAATATATATAATCAATTAAAATACAGTAGTTTGTAGAAATAGACTTAGATTTTAAAGTCTTTCCAACTAAAACTTTCTAAACTTCAAAACATTATCTGATATATTATTGTGTAATATATGTTTTTATTTTGTGCCATCAGCAATTTACTATGTTTTAAAACTAGGTTTTAATACCAGAAATAATAACTATTGTAATAAGCTAATAGAATTTTTTAAGAACCAAATATGAGAAACATATCAATCTTCAGCCTAATTATTACAGTTAGTTATTTAGAATTAATCTAAGATCTACATTTTTTTTATTATTTCATCTGCATTTGATTTCCAGGAAAAAATAAAAACTTTTAAACCATTCCTGGCTTATATAAAATTTTATTTAAATAGCTTTGGTGTGGAAATTCTGATTTATTGTTTTCATTTAATATATCATATATTATGAATTAAACATTTTGATGTGAAGTACCATATGTTTCTGAAAATTTTACAAACTAAATAGATTGAGTTAAAAAAAAATGTTGGTTTTGAAGTTGTAGGTATTTAATGAACTTTTCATCTCTCCTTATTAACAGAAACTAATCATCAAATGATATTTCATTAATTTTCTATCTTTACTGAAATACTTTTACATTGTTCTCTTTTTATAGTCCTTCATCAATCAGTAAAAACAGCTGCAGGAAATAAACTTTACAGGACTCTGAGACAAATCAAATTTTTTATTATAGAAGTGTATACAATATAATAAAAAAAACATCATAAAGTTAAGAAATAGATAATCGCAAACTAAGTAATCTCAAATTTTGTAACGATCGATGTAGTACTATTTTATTTTTTTTTTTTGTTTAACTGCCTTTGGGAATTATTCATTATTCATAAGGAAATGAAAGGTTGTAGGTATATGAAAATATTGAATTTAGGATGAAAGGTTTTAGATGAAGTTAGTTTAGAGAAACTATGTTCACTTTCAAATACTGAACCATTTATGTTATGTTTCTCTTTTGAAACAAAAAAAAAAAAAATGCAATTTTGAACAAATTGATAATTAATCAAGTGATTCACTCAAAAGTTACATTTATTAAATCTTTAAAAGCTTCTTGAATATTTTTTCACATTACTTGTCAAAATTTACTCCATGAGAATCATATTTTCACCAAAATGATAAACCTTTCCCTGAGAAACATTAATCATGACATTTATTCTGAAGGAAGAATTTAAAGAAGAGAACAGTAAGCCATATTTTAGTAGTAACTTTACTTTTGTTTTTCATAAAATTGTAATTAAAATAAAAATAAATATTATTTACATTGGTTTATGTTCTTCTTTTCTATACTAGTGGAAAAATCAGTTTACCTTCAACAAAAATTATTGGATTGGTGTAAGAGATTCAGATCTAAATTTCTATGAAAATATCCCAAATACTTATTGAAATTGAGTTTACTTAGTTTCTCCACCAATTACTCGAATAACAATTCGCCTATCATAATAGCCTATCAGCTAGTGTTTATATATGTACATACATGATTTCACTGTTTTTCTTTGTCACTGAAATGAATCTCTTGGGTCATAAGTATGTATATTATATTTCTTAGTAAGAAAAAATAAAACAGTAAAAACATAAATGTTTTTTAGTATTGATAAAAACAAAGTGATCAGTACTTTATATATATATATATATATACGTGATTACAACATTTATTAACTACAACCCATCAGTAGTTAATTTTACTTTAATTGTATTATTGTTCTACTAATAAGTTAAATAACCTAATTGTTGGGTCAAAATATCGTTTTGAATATGCTCCCATTTATGAGTTGTGTGAATATGACTATAGTAAAAAATTATGGTTTACTGCATTAACAAATTATGAATTATAGTGTTAATTTTCATTTTAACTTAAGTATTTTATTTTTTTTTAAAGTTTTGATTCTTTAAAATTAATTCTATCATAATATTTATCACTTTTCTCTCTCATACTCTCTGTTATCTAATAGCAGTTAGAATCAGAAAGGTAAAAATTATATATACTGAATGATAATGTATTATTTATTAAATATTTATATTCAAATGGGACATGAAATGCACGTACTTATGTATAAGGTGAATTGACATTCATAGCGTTGAACATAAACAGACACAACAAGTTATGATATGGTATTAGATGAAAGAATGGGAAACAGTGGTCAGTAGCTATGAATCGTATTATAAATAAATTTCTGTAACAGAGGGAGTTAAAAGTTAAAGACTGATTATTAACATGGTTTCATGATTTATATATTATATAGTATCAAGTAGCATTTTTAGTAATGACTAATTTAAATGTTTAAGAGGGATTTTCTTGTTATTTTTAAAAATTTATATGTCTCATTGTGTTAATTATTATATTTTAAAAACATAGAAAAATATGTAAGTTTTATTTGAAAGGTCCTTAAAATAGCTTCTTGGATTGAGCCTAGGTTTACTGAGACCTTTAAATTATAAACTGACCACCTTTTTTAATTATGAGCTGTCTTTAGTTGTCTGAGATTATAGGAATGATACTAAACCAAAAAATTGAAAACATCAGTAAAGTGTGGTTATAGGTTGTAGATAAATATACTGATCATAAAAAATAAGAAAAATAAAAGATTGAAGTTGTAGTCTTTAAGAATCTGTTAATATTTTTTCAATCAATTTCAATGAGAAGAATAGGTTAAGGTTGATTATTCATGGATAGAATAAATGGGCATTATTTGAATAAAAGTTAACTATATAATATTAGTAATGATAGTTATTTCCTAATTTATCAATCATTGGTGATTTTAATCCTATATACAATTTTTTATATTTCCCCTATCTCCATAAATATTTTAAAACAATTATAAATTTTCCTTTTCCCACAATCTCAGAGATAATCAGCACTAAAATTAACTTACTAGAATGATTTGTTGATCAATCTTGAATTACTTGCCATAACGTTAATAATATACTATATCAGTAATCCTGATGCTTAAATTTAAATAGTTTTAATCATACATAAATTTTATTTAGTAAAAAAAACTTTCATTTCAAAGTTACAAAAAATATGGGTCATTCTACATAAAAGTTGTATCTGTGTATTTATTTATTAAAGTATATTTATAAACCTATAAATCAAATAGACAAAAACTTGATGCAATATACTCATTAATTAAAAAATAGTAATCCATTCACTCTAAAGTTATAATCAATTAATATTTTAGATATTTTAACCCTTGAGATAGGAAACTAAAAAATATTTATTAAACGTTAATTGTTTATTAAAGATTAAAAGTAGTAGAAGGGGAACAAAGAGAGCATACCTCCACGTGGTGTTCCCTGGGTAACGCTAAATTGCTCTCATTTTGTTGAGGTAAAATTTCTTGATACTACTTTGTTAGAACTGTTATATTCCTACAGTTTTCTAAATAATAGTGTTTATTTAAAAAAAAAAGTACTATATGGATGTCCATTTCACCATTAAAAGTTTTTCCTTGATTAATACTTTTAATTAATTGAGAAAGGAAAAAATAAGGGAGTATGAGAGAGAGAGAGAGAGAGTGAATTAAATGGTAACTATAATATTTTCTTAAATAAAATCAAATAATTTATTGTCAAAAGTTATGTAATGTGAATTGTATAACAGTTTATGGCTTTCTATTTAATAATTATTCTCTTGCTTACATTTTTGACCATGAATATAAATAACTAGCTATGAAATCAAATTTTGCAAATATGAATTAATAATTTATCTTGGAACAAAATAATTTTAATTGTTATTCATATAATTATTTATTTTATGTTATTGATCCAAACTAATCAATTTATCATGATTTAAATTTTATATTTGATGAATAACTGATATTATACCACTTTTCAACCAATATTTAACTTTTTTATCTATCTATATATATATATCTATAGGGGCTATATATATATATATAGGGGTGTCCCTCTTTACTTGTTCACCCTCTTCAACATCTGACATTTGATTTTCCCTAAGTTATAAAGCAGTATACGGCCTATTTTTTGAGGACATTATTAATTTTCTAACCTTCTCCAGCACACTTGAATTCCTAATTTCCAATGGATGGGGCTCTGCTAGTAAATCAGATTTTAAGACAAATTCATATTGGGCACTTTTTTGGTCTGCTGTGTCCTGAAGGCGGTTAATTACCAAAAATTGAAGGCAATTTTTAACTTTTTTTTTATGAGTGTAAATAGTGAAAATAATAAAAAAAAAATTTTTTCATAATTTAAAAATATTTCTTGTAAAGAATCCATTGTCATAATGGGCATTTTATCGATCAGCTGAGGATACAAAATGGCTGCCACCTTAATAATAAAAATTAAAATAAAAGTCTCGATTATGATGATAAATTCTTTCAGGAAATTAAATTCTGAAATGATTTTTTTATTTTCCCCAATGTTTGCCCAAGACTCTGGTGCCCACATCACACAACTTTCACTTAAAATAGCTCTTTCTTTATTATTTCGGATGATAATCTCCCAACTGTATGTTTCAGATAGGTGGATGTTATTGAAAAAGTTTTAGTCATACCTGCCTTAAATATTAAATTTCAGTTTTGTATAACATTTCTTTTTTGACCTTACTGTTCACACACACACTGACCGTGTTGCAACACTTGCTTATTTGGAATCAAGAGAAAACTCAAATTTTGTACTACCATAATACTTCCCCTTAATATATATTCCATGTATAGGTAAATAATAGTAAAAACTATTGCGTTTTTTGTTGATTGATGGCTTTAGGATACGTTGTGTCAAAAAAGTCCCTGATATATTCAACTTAAAATTTCAATTGCTATCAGAATCTGTAAAAAAAATAACTCTATCTTATTCAGAATTCCAGAGTCAGATGCTTTTTAGTAGATATTACACATTCATTGATACTAATTAAAAATAAGAAATTTATAGACATCAGTGACAAAACAGTGAAAAAATTTAATCTTCCTGCTAGTTTATTAATTTAGAGAAGAATATGTGCCCGAATATATATCCTTGTTTTTAAATGAACCAATATAGAATGCGAGATATAATAACACTGCCAATTCCAAACAAATTATATTAAATGGACACATCACAAAAATGAAGACTTGATTGGTAAATTAATGACAACTGAATGCAAAAGGAAATAATATAGTATAAGTAATAAAAACATGCATTATTGAACAAACAAGAATTAATATTAATCAGTGAAGTATATTTCAAAATTAAAATATTAAAAGTTTTTATACATAGAAGTTTAATTGCTGCAGGTTATACCTCTATGATTATTACTCCTATGACCATGTATGCAGCATTATCCACACAATCATAAAAATGTAAAAATACATTTGTTATTTGTCTAAAAGACTTAGCTTGGTTAACTTCCTAAGTATGTATAAACATAAATATAAGTTATCAAATCCAATATTAGCATGGAATAGGTTTTCTTGGAAATGAAACAAAGTTGGTTAAGAAGACCCTTTGGTAAGGGAGTGTGCTCAGCACAAACATTGGAATTCTTCCAGCAAATAATACAGGGTAGAATTAATGCTACTTCAATATTATTATTTATCTTCTAAAAATATGACCCTTTATCTCTTAAAAATAGGCTATTTAATTATTTTTGGGATATCTCCCATTTTCCCTGCTGTATTTAAGTTATGAATGGTAACTAATGAAAAATTTGTCCATTGCTTAAATCATTAATCATTTCATAGTAGAGCAGCATTTTTTTATTTTTATGAATAACTAAATTTATCATAATCATGTGTTGTTTTACTCAGTAAAATCATTATTCTTGTCATTACCATTATAATTGAAATTTTAAAAATTGATTCCTTAAATCATCATGTTTTGAATTGGGTCTAATTTTCTTCTGATGAAAAGTTTTGCTAAAAACACTGTCCAAGAATTGAAAAAAAAAACAGTAAAATTTAATTTAATAATTCATCAACACGAGAAAAACTATTAAAATCACTGTAGAATTTAATTAAATATCATTAAATTAGGTGTTTTATCTTTCAAATCAAGTTCGTATCTGTTAAAGTTTAACTGCACTGAATGCAATTTTACTCTATTTATTGCTTTATTTATTTATATTATCAAAAAATAAGTTGGGCTTCACTACATACTTTGTACTGTGGCAAGAAATGATTTACATAAAGACTACTTTACTGCTCACCTGCTTTTCATTTGTAATTAATTTTTCATTTGAGTATTTTCGTAACATTTTAAACTTGGTTTAAATAATTAAATTATGTTTAAAATAGAACATAAATATGGCGAATGTTCTTATCATGATTTTAAACTTATATTAAAGAATTTTGAAGTCCTAATAATTAGACTTCTCAATGTATTTTAATCAAGAATAGTTTAATTTGGCCACATAATTTTGCTTAGCAATGATATCTCAGAAAAAAATTAACTACTTTCCTGATTAATTTGATTTTAACAACACTAATTTTCTTTAATCCATGGAACTGTAAAAACACTTATTTCTCATTGTGAAAGAAGTCATTTTTTAAATAGTATTTATTTTTTAACTATTTCTTTTAGACATATCCCCACTTTTGAGTTATCATAATTTTATTCAGTTTTGTACCAATTTTAATATAATTACTACTTGTGATAGACTGATTGAGAAAGAATAGTTGCATTGAATATTTACTGTTTTCCTTATCAATATTTATTCTTTTCATGAAACGTTTCAAAAAGAACAGGTGCTTAGGAGGATTCCATTTAATCTTGCAGTTTTTACCATAGATAATGAATAATTATTGAAATTCCAATTAATTACTTTACTCATTCTCAAACTTGTTTTTCCTAACATTGTTCGATACATTCATTCTCAATTATCCTGTGATAAAGTTAGGCAAGGGTTCTATCCTTTATATTCCCAAAAATTTGATTCTCATCTTTTTTATCTCACATCCATGTTTGTTTTAGACATTATGGTGACTTAAATAGTGGTATATCTATTTTATATTTATATTTAAAATGTCTTCAATAAACTGGTTTGTTATTTAAAAAACCTTTAATTAATACCAACTTTAACAATACAATCAGTAGTATTGTTGATACTAAAAAAAATAATTGTATATAACCATAAATCTATGTTGCTAATATTTGATAAAATGAGTGAAACAATTTTACAAAAGAAATTATTAATACAGTGGGCATTATATCTCTTGACAATGAAAACATAACTACTGATATTTTTTAATTTAAAAAAAAATTTTGAAATTCAGTTCAACACATCTAGTAATTTTATGCTCTGCCAAGCAAGAGTGATATCTCCACTCCACATGATCTAGTTAGAAAGGGCCTGCCCTTACTCCTGATCCAATGTAGCTGTATTATGCAGCCCACATTGAACTTCAGTGAAAATAGTTCCCAACTCCTTTTTATCAGAATATAATAAACAGAATAGTTTTAAAAAACTATTAGATTTTTTCTGTTGGTGGACAATCAAAATTTTTTCAGTGTTAAGTCAATTTTAACTAAAAAAACTAGAAGACAATATTTTAACTAACTAGTATTTGAAATTAAATAATCTTGTAAAATAGTTCACTTTTATTTACTAAACTGTAATTAACAAGTAAATGAATAAAATATCTTTATTTTTTGTTTAGTAAATAAAGGTTCTGGTTCTATATATCATTGTGTTTGGAAAAAATGCATGGAGGAGATATCATATTCTTCAAGAGGCTTCTCCTTCTGTAAATCCTATCTTTGAATATCACTCTTGCTTGGTTGATCAACACCTGCTCTATTTCCTATGATATATTTTGAGTAATAAATTGTTTTGCATTTAGTAAGAGGTAAATTGTTTTAGCTAGAGCTAACTAATTAAGATTTGGTAGGCAAATGCTTATTTTTGATGAGTTATCTATTTTTAATTATTCAAAATGTAATAAAGCACCTTGCGGTAAAGATATGGAGACAATTTAAATTATGAATTTAGCTTTTATGTTTCCATCCAGTTGTAATAAATACTGTACACTAATGATGATAATTTCAAATAGTGCTATCAAGAATTAATTTGTTTTTTAAAAATAATATGCAGTGCCTTCTCTATCTGTTTTATGAAGAAAAAATATAATTGAATTAAAGCAACAAAATTAAACTCATTACACAAACATGTTTAATATAATCATCAACTTAAATACTATCTACAAAATATGAATTTATCTTATAAAATATTGAGACTTCTATTGCATTAGCTATTTATACAGCAAATAACTTTTTTTAAAAAATATTTTTGGATTACGCAAATTGTTCATTATTTTTTAAAAAATTTTATAAAGGCACTTTAATCTTACTTATTTTAAATGGTTCCAGTTGACCCATTAAAGCTTCATTAATATATTTTTTCCTCCTAAGTTTTCATATATAAACTGGTAATTTTTATTACCTATTTTTTTCTTTTTAATCTCTCGTTCGTTTAGATTTTTCCATTCTTTTCCGGATGTTTCTTTCCTTGTTTATAGTACGTAGTCAAATGTGTGATAGTTGCGATAAAGACCATCGGGAATATCATGCTGGTTACATATCTTCTACAATTCATGTTTGCAGTCATAGGAGTCCAACTTTTCAAGGTAATTTGTCCCATGTTATCGGTGAATTAGTTTCTCTCTGCACGAATATGCTTTTCTATTTTCTATTCTTTTAAAAACAATTAAATTAAAAAATGCTCTGTAATATAATGTGTAGTAAAGCCAAAATACTTAATGTGAGTTGTGTTCAAAAGTATACTATTTCATGCTTGTTCATGCTAAATGCACTTTTCTTATTAAGAAACAAATATGAATGTTCATGTGCAGTGTAGTAGTATAGATGTGATTAATGAAATACTATTAGAATAGAATAGTTTAAAAAAAAATTAAATAAACTCTATTTCATGTTATAAATTTATGATAGTGTTTTAAAAAATTCTCACCTGAAGGATACAAAAACAGCCAAAAACACTTATACTCCTTTTTTAATGTGATATTCTTTTGTTATATTTAAAGAGAGAAAAAATGAAAAAAATTAAACGTACTTTACCATTAATGTTGTTTTCACAATTATTAAAAATAACATATATATATACATACATAAAACAACTCTTCATAGAGCTCGTTATAACTGTAACTAGACCGTTAGTCCCTTATTAGCCGGCAATCCGGAC